>NW_020174442.1:2960072-2973917 GCF_003031525.2 Neophocaena asiaeorientalis asiaeorientalis | reverse complement strand
GGGAAGTAACAACTGACACTGCAGAAATACAAAAGACCATGAGAGATTACTACAAGCAACTCTATGCCAATAAAATGGACAACCTGGAAGCAATGGATAAATTCTTAGAAATGCACAACCTGCCATGACTGAATCAAGAAGAAGTAGATAATATGTAGAAAGAAAACTACAGGCCAATATCACTGATGAACATAGATGCAAAAATCCTCAACAAAATACTAGCAAACAGAATCCAACAGCACATTAAATACACCATGATCAAGTGGGGTTTATTCCAGGGTTTATTCCAGGAATGCAAGTATCTCACACCAGTCAGAATGGCCATCATCCAAAAATCTAGAAACAATAAATGCTGGAGAGGGTGTGGACAAAAGGGAACACTCTTGTACTGCTGGTGGGAATTTAAATTGGTACAGCGACTATGGAGAACAGTATGGAAGTTCCTTAAAAAACTACAAATAGAACTACCATATGACCCAGCAACCCCACTACTGGGCACATACCCTGAGAAAACCATAATTCAAAAAGAGTCATGCACCAAAATGTTCATTGCAGCTCTATTTACAATAGCCAGGAGATGGAAGCAACCTAAGTTTCCACCATCGGATGAATGGATAAAGAAGATGTGGCATATATACAATGGAATATTACTCAGCCATAAAAAGAAACGGAATTGAGTTATTTGTAGTGAGGTGGATGGACCTAGAGTTCGTCATACAGAGTGAAGTACGTCAGAAAGAGAAAGACAAATACCGTATGCTAACACATATACATGGAATCTAAGGGAAAAAAATGTTATGAAGAATATAGGGGTAAAACAGGAATAAAGACACAGACCTGCTAGAGAATGGACTTGTGCATATGGGGAGGGGGAAAGGTAAGCTCTGACAAAGTGAGAGAGTGGCATGGACATATATACACTACCAAACATAAAATAGATAGCTAGTGGGAACCAGCCGCAGAGCACAGGGAGATCAGCTCGGTGCGTTGTGACCACATAGAGGGGTGGGATAGGGAGAGTAGGAGGGAGATGCAAGAGGGAGGGAATATGGGGATATATGTATACGTATAGCTGATTCACTTCCTTATACAGCAGCAACTAACAAAATAATGTAAAGCAATTATACTCCAATAAAGATGTTAAAATATATATATATATAAATGGTATGATGCTCCAATCAAAAGACACGGAGTGGCTAAATAGATACAAAAACCAGACCCATGTATATAATGTCCACAGGAAACTCACTTCATATCTACAGACACACACAGACTGAAGGTGAGGGGATAGAAATAGTATTCCATGCAAACAGAAAATTAAAAGAAAGCTAGGGTAGCAATACTTATATCAGACAAAATAGACTTTAAAACAAAGATTGTAACTAGGGATAAATAAGACAGTGATCTAGGAATCAATTCAACAAAAAGATATATAACAACTGTAAATATATGTGGAGTACCAAAATATGTAAAGCAAATATTAACAGACATAAAGGGAGAGACTGAGAATAGCAAAACAATAATAGGGGAATTTAACACCCCACTTACATCAATAGATACATCATTCAGACAGGAAATCAATCCGGAAATACTGCCCTTAAATGACACATCAGACCAGGTGGCCTTTGGATAGAGATAGAGATAGAGATAGAGAGTGAGATATATAGTCATATAGAACATTCCATCTGAAAGCAACACATTCTTTTCAAGGGAACATGAAATATCCTCCAGGATAGATAACATGCTAGGCCTCAAAAAAGTCTCAGTAATAATACCAAGCATCTTTTCTAACCACAATGCTATGAGACTAGAAATCAACTACAAGAAAAAACAGCAAACACAAACAAATCGAGGCTAAAGAATATGCTACAGGCTTCCGTGGTGATGCAGTGGTTAAGAATCTGCCTGCCAATGCAGGTGACACGGGTTCGAGCCCTAGTCTAGGAAGATCCCACATGCCACGGAGCAACTAAGCCCATGCACCACAACTACTGAGCCTGCACTCTAGGGCCCACAAGCCACAACTACTGAAGCAAGCCCACATGCCTAGAGCCCGTGCTCCACAACAAGAGAAGCCACCACAATGAGAAGGCCGCGCACCACAACGAAGAGTAGCCCCCACTTGCCGCAGCTAGAGAAAGCACGCACACAGCACGAAGACCCAACACAGCCACAAATAAATAAATAAATAAATTTATTTTAAAAAATATACTACTAAACAACCAATGGATCACTGAAAAAAATCAAAGAAGAAATGGAAAACTATACAATGATCCAAAATCTGTGAAACAAAGCAAAAATAGTTCTAAGAGGGATGTTTATAGTGATACTACCCTACAACCTAACAGTATACCTAATAGAACTAGGAAAAAGAAAAATAAACAAAACCTTAAGTTAGTAAAAGGAAAGAAATCATAAAGATCAGAGCAGTAATAAATAGATTAACAAAACCAATAGAAAAAAAAACCAATGAACCTAAGAGCTGAATTTTTTTTGAAGAGATAAAGAAGATTGATAGGGCTTCCCTGGTGGCGCAGTGGTTGAGAGTCCACCTGCCGATGCAGGGGACATGGGTTCGTGCCCCAATCCAGGAAGATCCCACATGCCGTGGAGCGGCTGGGCCCTTGAGCCATGGCCACTGAGCCTGCGCATCTGGAGCCTGTGCTCTGCAACGGGAGAGGCCACAACAGTGAGAGGCCCGCGTACCGCAAAAAAAAAAAAAAAATCCAGTTATAAGATAAATAAGTACTTGAGATATAATGTAGGACATGACAATCAACACTGCTGTATGATAATTAACACTGTTGTATAAACGTTGTTGAGAATAAATCCTAAGAGTTCCCATCTCAAGGAAAAAATTTTTATCTACTTCTCTAATTTTGTATCTATATGAGATGATGGATGCTCACTAAACTTGAGATAATCATTTCACAAAGTTTGTAAGTCAAATTATTATGCTGTACACTGTAAACTTATACAGTGCTGTATGTCAACTGTGTCTTAATAAACCTGGGGGAAAACACGTAAAATAAAATAAGTATCTATAGCATAGAGGGGGAACAAGCTGTTTTCAGAACCCAAGGCCCTCTCCATTATGACCTCCTTGATTTTTCAACTTTACTTTCCTCTGCCATTTCTCACTGCCATACTGAGCCACATGCATCTATCCATCATCCACAGATACATTCAATGTAATACTGAGTACCTGACTGAGTACCACCAGTCATTGCAGGTGATAAGTTATGAGAATATGTAAAGCATAGTCAATCATGAGGCATACAATAGAGAAGATTTACTATTTAACTGTAATAACTTATCCAAGGTCTTCTTGAATCCCAAATTGACAAATATGTACCACCATACAGAATCAGAAAGCTGAAATTAAATGAAGACGCTAGGGGCTAGGGATGCTAGGGGCATTTCAGCTACTCTCACTCCCTACATCAACATCATAAGCTAAATAATACAGAATCTTCCCTCAGCAAAAGTACAAATCTACATAAAGTGGACCTCTGGGGACTTATCTGAAAAGGGTAGAAACTGAAAATGATAAAATAATGAACTTCAAGGGTATACTATATAGTAGAGCTCTCATTTGAAAATTTTTCTCCTGACAACATGTACGCAATAGTAATCTTCTTTCAATGCATAATGTGTACTCATATTGCTCATTTACTCATACTACTCATTCAGTAATATTGTTTCATAGAAGTACATGTTAATCTCTTCTTTCATTATTTAGCCTTTCACTTGTGTGTATGTATGTGTTTGTGTGTGTGCGTGCATGTGTGCGTACTCTGTATTTTCAATATGCTGATTGTGTGTTATACTTTGTACTCCACAAAGTATCCAGAAAAGCATTTTACACAGAATCAAAAATGAGTAGCTATTAATAGAGGGATTAAATTCATGTTAATGACAACAGATTATTGAAAATGACCAAATAAATAATCTTTTAATTACTCATTTGAAATCATAATGAAAGTTACTAATTGAAGCTTTCAAAATGACTGACCAGTGACTTGATGCCATATAGACACAATCACAAAAGATTTATAGAAAGCCTACCCTTTCATGGAATTAATTTTAACAAACAATGAAATTGAAAAACACAACCTAGGAGGTGTTTCTGCCAATCAAGTAGGATATGCTTATCATTTGACAAGTCATCGTATCTATGATAAGAATTGAGAAATTATAAGCCAAAACCAGTTATAATTCTCAAGAGTGAGGTGTAATTTGTGTTACCAGAGATATGATCCTCCTTACTTTATGAGGCTGATATTTGAAAGATGGATGATAATATTTTATTCCATAAGGCAGATGCTAATATCATCCTTCATTCTTAGCCAATCTTTTTATGAAAGTAAGAGCCAAGAGCCTCAGGGCATCATGTTGCCCCTAATTACAATATAGGAATCCCTGCATCAGAGATTTAAACATTAAATATCCACATTTATTATATGTGTTGTTTGCATTGCTAAGATAGAAAAAGTTATGACTAAATAATCTCTACCCTTTAGGAGTTGTGAATTTAAACTGGGAAGTATTTGAGCTGCCAAACAGAAAAAACAATACTATAAACAGTACAAAAGACTTAGAGAATGCATATTCCTTAAGCAGAACTGGAGGTACATTTCAGAGAGACGATTATTGCTTATTAAGGAGGCAAGATGTTCAAAGATAGCACAACTCTGATTCCCAAATCACCCTGAAGGAGTAATATAATAGTGTTTTAAGCAGTTTTAACAGTAATTCAATCAGTGAAATAACAAGTGAAAGATTTATTATATTAACACGCAACCTGGTTACAGCAGACAAGGAGAAAACATTCTAGTTGAAATATGTTCAGGACGGCCAAGCCCTTAAGAAAAAGGCTTATAACCTGCTAAAAAATTAACTTAAATTCAACTATCATTTACTATACACCTAGAACTTCACTGAATGTACGAGAAACGTAAAAGAGGTAAAAGGTATTATTCTTGACCTGAAGTAACTTGGGGTCTAGCTGAGGAAATATGAATAATCCTCAAGGAATATCCATAATGCTACTTAAAGAAAATTAAATGTGATATATAGCATTGTAGTAAGTCTATAGGAAATTTAAATAAAAGAAAGACAATGTAGAGTGGAATCAGCCACAGCAAGTTTCAGGGAATCAGATGACTTTTCACCTGGATTTTGAGCCATGTGTTAATCATATGTCCTCCCCATGGCATAGCGGGTAGTTTTACTTGGATTTGGTCGATATCTAAGTTAGGAGAACAGCAGGCATAAAGACAGGAAATGAGTCAAGTATAAATACAAACCAGAAAGAAAGCAAAAATTCAGATAGATATATTGGGCCCAATGTGAGAAGACCTAAAAGGACAGTGAGAAAAGCATGCTTCTATCCCAGAAGGAGGAGGATGCCTGATAGAACTTGGGCATCAGAATGAAGCAATGAAATGGAATTCCTAGAAGAATAATCTAGCAAGGATATATAGGGTAAAATGTAATCCACAGAAACTTTTAGCAGGAAAGAGACCATTTAATTAATCTTGATATTTGAGGATGAGAATCAGGGTTCTGACAAATGGAAAGGAGAGGAAATGCCACATTTGGGGGAATTCTCCTACAAAACAATCTCCCCACCTTGCAGATCATTCAGTTTCTACCCCTATCAGTAAGCAGTGTCTTGAAAACCTTACAACTGATGCCCAATGTCAACATGGCATTTGGAAAATTTCTCCCTGCACAGGCTAGACTAGGCAGCTGAGTTTTCTGGGCCTCTGGGTATCATGGTGCAGACACTCTTCTTCCCCACAGTAGGAAGAGATTAAGATCACCCATTGTGCCAGTTCCCAGAGGAGAGTTTGACAGCAGCAAGAAACAGGGCATAGTAGAATGTAAATATTCTGTTACCAGGGCGAAGAGTTGTGAGTTGAAAACGAAAGCAGCAGACCTGCTGTGTTTTGTTTAGTCAACCAGGGAAGGCTTAAATAAAACTCATTTCTATCTCTTTCCACCGCTGACCTGGGTTAACCAAACTGACAGGCATTTTAAAAATTTAGACTACTATTACTTTATACCACCATTTTTCCTTTGTTATTATTAATGTGATTAATTTTATTATTGGAATTAGATGGGAATAACAAAAATAACCTGACTGTTAAAGTCCCCAAGCCATATTTGACTACAGTTATAAAGTTGGTTCCTACTCAGTAACTTAGGAAATTAAAAACACTAAATCTAGGATTTTCTCCACTGGGACCTAATCCAGTCTAATTTAGAAGTTGAGGATTTATAAAGGCTTTTCTGAAAGAAATGGGAAAATGTCAGCTACAATTTCTTGCTAGACTTGAACTGAATCTATTAACCTTGTCCAGAGAATATAATGTTACAGTTATCTCATTTACAATGTTATTGTATATGATTTATGGCCACAGTATCAAGCCTCAAACTAGGTTTTGTAGTTTTAAGTTAAATTTACATGTCTGTAATACAAATGATTTTTTTCTTGCTCAGATAAAATGATATTAAAAAGTGATTTATAATATTTCAGTTGGATGGAAAATATACAGTATGACAGTCTACTGAAGGGAAAAAAATATTAGTTAGACAGCTATTATGAATATGTACATTCACACTGCTTAATACTTCCCATCTTTTAATGTATGCCTGGGTATGAACCACTAGACATCTTTTGAATTACATTATATTTAGAATACAATGAGACACAAATCTATCTGAAAATCAGATTAAAAAGAAAAACCAAGAGGACAAGGAAAAAAATGCATCTTCTGTGTAGTTCACCTAAGATAAATGCTAAAATTAACTTATGTACCACCATTTTTGCAGATGTCCTCTACCTAACAGCACATAATATAACAGTCTTCAGATATATCACACAAAAGCCTCTTGAATAGTATTACCATTACTGAAACCCAAGAGAAGTTGCTTAAACATAAACTATTACAGTTTGAGATGTGATTTGGGGGGTACTGTGTTTTATTGGAAATGGTTGATATAATGCCACTTGAAAGATATCATGACCTATAACTGTAAAGTCAGGACCAGTTATAAGTTAGACTTAGTAAAACTTTTACTAGCAAGCAAACAACACACAGTGTCCTATAAATTTAAATTAAAATTTAAAATCTTGTTTGTGTCTTACATATAGGTCATATGGCCTATATACACAAATATTTCAAAATGGCATAGCGTCAAATAAATTTCATAATTTAAGAGTGTAATTAAAAATAAAACCCTGGGCTTCCCTGGTGGCACAGTGGTTGAGAGTCCGCCTGCCGATGCAGGGGACACGGGTTCGTGCCCCAGTCTGGGAAGATCCCACATGCCGCGGAGCGGCTGGGCCCGTGAGCCATGGCCACTGAGCCTGCGCATCCAGAGCCTGTGCTCCGCAACGGAGCGGCCACAGCAGTGAGGCCACAGCAGTGAGAGGCCCGCGTACCGCAAAAAAAAAAAACAACCCTGTTGCTGAAGCTCTATTCATTGACAATACATACACATTTACTGTACAGTATATATATTCAGAAACGTAAGTATATATATATATATACCAAATACAATTAATTTTATTCAAAATCTCTATATAATTATTTAATTTTGTGTTTGAACTCCACCTGTTCATATTTGGGAGAGCTTTTAAAATCTTCCACTATAGTTATATTTTTAACAAGTTTTCCTTATCAGTTGAAATTACATGAAGCTTCTAATAACAAATAACTAAAGTAACAGTCTTGAGCAGTCTTGAACTTGACAGTGATTTATTTTTTCTCAGACCCCTGCAATCTAAGACAAGCACAGCAGTTCCATGTGTCAGTGGGAAACATGGTACCTTCAATCTTTCTAGTATGCGATCTTTAGGAATTGGCTTTCATCTTGAGTCAGAACACAGTCACAGTCATCTTGTCATGTCAGGGTCACCTCAGAGTCACCTCAATTTTCACAAGACAACTGCTGGATTTCTAGTCATCTCACCCACATTCTAGTCAGAAGAAGGATTAAGAAGATGAATTTATAAGGTACAAACAAACTGAGTAGGCCCACTTCAAAGAATTTTCCCTGAAACTCCACCTGACTATTTCTGCTTACATTTTACCAATGCCTTCAAGGGGAAGTGGAAAATACAGTTTACTCACTAGATGTAATGCTGCTGGCAATACTTTGGGGGTGGGGGGGGAGGCTGAAGTTTTACGTGTTTAATTGCTTTGTTGGTTGTTACACACAGATTTATGAATACCACAGACTATATTTATCTTATTTAATGCTTTTAATTTTAAAGTATACTTTATCTGATATTAATATTCATCATTCTGTGTTTTTTGTGTTTGTATTTTCCAGGTTTCCTTTTACCCAATTTATATTTTTAACCTTTAAAATAAGTAGGTAGAAGTTACATATTTTTATTTTCAGACCCCAAAATGTCAATACAAAGAGATGCTTTCTGTTTTTCTGTTTATTTGTTTGTCTTGGGTTTTTTTTAAGAGGAAAAATTTCCAAAATCTTGCTCAATAGATAGAATGGTGCTGGTGCTGTCCATGCGTGAGGCAGAAATGGGGTTGCTGGAGTGTGGTGGTTGTACCTATAGAACTTGCAGTTAATCGTCCTCCTTATTCCTGTACCTGACTCATACTTCCTGCCACTCCTAATATCTCCAAGCCCCAAGCCTCTACTTTTCAAATTCTCCAGAGAGGAGAATGCCTTATCTCCCAGCAATGTTTATTTTCCTTCTGTGAATTAATGCAACAAGGAACTAGTAGTGAACTTCTCTAGGAATAGGGAGCTAGTGAATTCAACTCAACGTTAAATTATTAAAAATTGTTTACAATTACTTTGCTGTTGTTCAACAGAATCTCTCCTTTATCGCTTTAGAACACATAATATTATTTTATTCAAAGTATGCATGTTTGGGGACTATCATTAGCTTTATGGAAATGGTTTAATCAGGCTACAAATGTGTGTTATATAACACACACAAAAATCAAGATTTGATTATGTGTATATTTTCTTTCCAAAGATAATTTTCATCATAACTGAAAATTCAGATTAATCTAGTGAAAACTGAGTTTTCCCAGATTGCTTTCAACTCTGTTTGTGTTATTTTACAGTCATGAGTGATCCCACAAGGGAAATAGTTCCTTGACTTGAACTGGAAATATAAGATTTAAATTGCTCCTTAGTTCTTAAAAAAAAAAAAAAGTGTTTCTATGCCAAGGCTCATAGCTAAAAGAGTTGACCACTTCCAATTTCATGGTCAAATAGACAAAAGAGTGAGCAGAGATCAATGTCACTTTAAGCCTTGGGTTTGCTAGCTGTCTCTGATTCACCACAATTTTAGTGACTAGGATTTATCCTACCTTGACTAGACAAGTATCCATTTAATCAAAAGGTTGTCAAGCTCCCAAAGAGGAAAGAAATTATAAACAAAGTTTGGATTGCGTGTTTACATTTTTATTATTTTATGAAGCACAGTTACCTATTACCAATATAAATGAGATACTTGTATTTCTTTTTCTTTCTACATGATTCAAGATGGAGTTTCATGCTACTAGGTAATGTTTTTAATTATTAATATATACAGCCACCAATGGTCTTATTATATTTAAATAATAAGCCAATACATGGTTAACTCTAAAAGATAAATCTCTGCATTGGATCTAACAGTTCCCTATTCTTTGTGTGCCTCCAAACTGGGCAAGAGGTGTAGAGCATCTTGGGAGAGCTGAGTAGAAAATATTTTTCTTCAGCTGGCCCAAACCAAATCTGAGATCAAAGAACTTGACATGGTTGTCACGCTTACTCTAAGGTGATTTACAAGAGAAATGAAAATTGGAAAAAAGGAAACTGGATCAAGTGAACCAAGTTCTTTAAAAAACCCTTATTGTTAGTAAAATAGCTATGTTATCCCAACTACTAATATTACTGAGGAAATTAGAAATAATATTTAGAAGAATCCCTTTCAAAACTCACTAGATCAGAAAAGACACAATAAAATACCATGGTAGAAATTCCAACATATTTTTCTTATAATTTTTATGCTTATATTTAAGCATAAAACTGTTCTATTATTTCACTTGCTGCCAAATAAAAAATTATTTTTACTAAAAACTTGAAACTTAATTACTGAGGATGACTAAAGCATAAAGACAAAGTAATCTCATTAAATCACAAATTAGTAATTGACACCGGAAGAAGCTAAAGTATAACTTGACATAATGATTTGCCTTGCTTTGGATAATTCATTTCTTTAAATCATCTACTTTTAGGTCAGAAATGTGAATTGACTTCAACTAAGCCTAGAAATTTCAGCAATATTAAACTATTTTCTATGACGAGAACATTGTGTTAAATAAAACTAATCTGTGCTTCTTAGAAAAAATGTTTAGAAGAAAAGAATTAGAGAGGTATAGGATAAAGGGAAAAATTATATGTGGATCTACACTCTGCCAAACACTTTGCATATGTTATTTTAGTTAATACTGATAAAATTTCTATGAAGTTCATAATAGAGATCCCTTTTGATAAATGGGAATATTGAGAATCAGAAAATTTTTCTAAAAAACACAACTAGTAATTGGTTGAACCAAGAATACAAAACAGGTTTGCCGGATTCCAAAACCCCACTAACTTTTACTAGGTATGGAAATATAATTAATAGACACTAAGCACAAGGAGAAAAGAAAAAATTTTAGGTTATGTGATTTAAATCCCCTTTTGGCACTTCCCGAGTTATGATTATCCCCAAAGCAGTATCTATACAGGATTTGTGCTAGAAACTTTCTGGGGAAATAAAAGACATGGTAGCTACATGGGGAACTCTGTGGCAGGTCTTTGTCAACTACTGCAAACTAAGAGGGGTATATGCAGTCATGTTTACATTACCATTTCCTTACATAGTTTTAAATCACATGATTCCTTAACAGATTTTTTAAAAATAAAACTTAAGTCCTCATAATGTAGAGGAGCAAAACCAAGCATCACCCTTCATTGCCCTAGTTCTACTTTCTGAAAATCACTACTTTTACCATCTTCAGATTTTTAGGTGCTACTGGATAAATTTATGACTCTAAAAAGTATTGTTATGACATTATTATCTAACATATATATTTCAGAAATTATATACTAAATCTGTTTTGAAAGATGAGTATTAGATTCTCAAATTCCATGTTTCTTCTTCCCAATTTTTATGAGTTATTATTTTGCCCTTCTAGCAATTATTTGGGGAATATAAATATATTAATCCCAGTTTAACATTACATCAACTTTTGAAAGTTCTCTATCTCTTAATCCTCATGATATTATATGAAGCTACAAACATTATCTTGCCTTCCACCTCTCCTTTCTCCTCATTCCATCGTCTTTCAGCTATTACTTCTATTAGTATGTTGCAAAAATTAAAATCATCTTTATAACCATAAATAATAATTCCATTATTAAAAGTTAAGTTTGATTCTGAACGTTGAAAACACCCAGTGCTTATATTACTAGGATTATATAAATATCATACACAAAAAATCAGATAATAACCTAGCAATTATCTGGTTTGAATATCCTAACACTTGTTCTATTCAAATAAAATTATTCCTAATATACAGATAAAATGCAATTGATGTTTCTTATATTTCATACATTTCTCAAAATTAAACCATAATTTAAGGAGCTTCATATAAAAATAAGATTAGATGAGCTTCTCTCCATGGATTTTAATTATTGCATTTCTTTTTTCTTGTTGAGATGAAAAAGAAAAATCCTTTTTTAAAAAAAAATTTTTTTGAGGATATGGGGAGGGGGAAGGGTGAGCTGTGACAAGGCGAGAGAGAGTCATGGACATATACACACTAACAAACGTAAGGTAGATAGCTAGTGGGAAGCAGCCGCATGGCACAGGGAGATCAGCTCAGCGCTTTGGGACTGCCTGGAGGGGTGGGATAGGGAGGGTGGGAGGGAGGGAGACGCAAGAGGGAAGAGATATGGGAACATATGTATATGTACAACTGAGTCACTTTGTTATAAAGCAGAAACTAACACACCATTGTAAAGCAATTATACTCCAATAAAGATGTTAAAAAATATATCATTAACATAATTCAGAATCCTAATTTTATGGAATTCATTTCATTCAAATAGAATGCAATCTAATTGAAAACAACTGATTTCTTCTACTTTTTGTTTATTAAAGTATAGTTGATTTACAATATTTTGTTACTGTGTTAGTTTCAGGCATACAGCATAGTGATTTAGTATTTTTTGCACATTATATTCCTTTACAGGTTATTATAAGATAATGGGTATAATTCCTGGTGCTGTACAGTAGATCCTTTTTTTTTTTTTTACCTATTTTATATATAATAGTATCTGTTAATCCCATACCCTTAATTTGTCCCTCACCCCTTCCTTCTACCCTTTTGCAACCACAAGTTTGTTTTCTATGTCTGTGAATCTTTCTGTTTTGTATATGCATTCATTTATATTACTTTTTAGATTCTACATATACAGTATTTGTCCTCTATTTGACTTATTTCAGTAAGCATAATATTCTCTAGGTCCAACCACATTGCTGCAAATGGCAGTATTTCATTCTTTTTTATGGCTGAGTAATATTCTATTATATATATGAACCACATCTTCTTAATACAATTGTCTGCTGATGGGCACTTGGGTTGCTTCCATGTATTGGCTATTGGAAATAATGCTATGGACATTGGGTGCCTGTATCTTTTCAAATGAGTGTTTTCGATTTTTCTGGATATATACCCAGGAGGGGAATTGCTGAATTATATGGCAGCTGTATTTTTAGTATTTTACGGAACCTCCATACTATTTTCCACAGTGGCTACACCAATTTACATTCCCAAGAACAGTGCATCAGGATTCCCTTTTCTCCACATCCTCTCCAACATTTGCTACTTGTAGACTTTTCTTAATATTGGAGTATAGTTGATTCACAATGTTGTGTTATTTTCAGGTGTACAGCAAAACAATTCAGTCGTTATTTGTAGAATTTTGATGATAGCTATTCTGACAGGTGTGAGGTGATACCTCACTGTGGTTTTGATTTTCATCTCTCTAATACTTAGCAATGTTGAGCATCCCTCCATGTGCCTGTTAGCCCTCTGTATGCCTTCCTTGGAAACATATCTATTCAAGTCTTCTGCCCATTTTTTTATTGGATTCTTTGGTTTTTTGATATTGAGTTGTATGAGTTGTTTGTATATTTTGGATATTAACCCCTTGTCAATTGCATCATCTGCAAATATATTTTCCTATTCCATAGGCTGTCTTTTGGTTTTGTTGATGGTTTCCTTTGCTGTGCAAAAGCTTTTACTTTTTTAGGTCCCATTTGCTTATTTTTGCTTTTATTTATTCTACCTTGGGAGTCTGATTCAAGAAACTATTGCTACAATTTATGTCAAAGAGTGTTCTGCCTATGTTCTCTGCTAGGAATTTTATGATTTCACGTCTTACGTTTAGTCTTTAAACCATTTTGAGTCTATTTTTTGTAGATGATGTGAGGGAATGTTCTAATTTCATTGTTGTACATGTGGCTGTCCAGCATTCCCAGCACCACTTGTTGAAGAGACTGTCTTTTCTCCATTGTATATTCTTGCCTCCTTTGTCATAGATTAATTGGTTGTAGGTGTGTGGGTTTATATCTAGGTTCTCTATTCTGTTCCATTGATCCAGGTGTCTGTCTTTGTGACAAGACCACACTGTTTTGATTACTGCAGTGTTGTTGTATAGTCTGAAGTCTGGACAGGTTATACCTCCAGCTTTGTTCTTTTTTCTAAGGATTCCTTTGGCAATTCAGGGTTTTTGCTGTTTTATATATATATATATATA
>NW_020174442.1:2935872-2960046 GCF_003031525.2 Neophocaena asiaeorientalis asiaeorientalis | reverse complement strand
TACCAAGAAATAAACTTAACCAAGGAAGTTAAAGACATATATACTGAAAACTATCAAACGTTGATGCAGGAAATTGAAGATGATTCAAAGAAATGGAAAGATACCTTATGATCGTGGATGGAAGAATTAATATTGTTAAAATGGACATACTACTGAAAGCAATCTATAGATTTAATGCAATCCCTATCAAAATACCCATGACGTTTTTCACAGAACTACAACAAATAATCCTGAAATATATATATATATATATATATATATTTCAGGATTATTTGTTGTAGTTCTGTGAAAAACGTCATGGGTATTTTGATAGGGATTGCATTAAATCTATAGATTGCTTTCAGTAGTATGTCCATTTTAACAATATTAATTCTTCCATCCACGATCATAAGGTATCTTTCCATTTCTTTGAATCATCTTCAATTTCCTGCATCAACGTTTGATAGTTTTCAGTATATATGTCTTTAACTTCCTTGGTTAAGTTTATTTCTTGGTAATTTTTGATGTAATTTTAAATAGGATTAGGTATTTCATTATTAGTGTATAGAAATGCTACAGATTTCTTTACATTAATCTTGTATCCTGTAACCTTGGTGAATTCACTTATTAGTTCTAACAGTTTTGGGGTAAAGACTTTAAAGTTCTCTATATAGAGTATTATGTCATCTGCAAATAGTGACAGTTTTACCTCTTCCCTTCCACTTTGGATACCTTTAATTTCTTTTTCTTGTCTGATTGGTGTAGCTAGGACTTCTAGTACTATGTCAAATAGAAGTGGTGAGAATGGGCATCCTTGTCTTGTTTCTGAACTTAGAGGAAAGATTTCAGCTTTTCATCATTGAGTATGATGTTGGCTGCTAGTTTGTTGTAAATGATCTTTATTATGTTGGGATATGTTCCCTCTATACCCACCTTGATGAGAGTTTTTTTTAATCATGAATGGATGTTGAATTTTGTCAAATACTTTTTCTACATCTAGTGAGATGATCACATGGTTTCTGTCTACCCTTTGTTAATGGGGTGTGTCACATCGACTAACTTGCATATGGTGAACTATCCTTGTAATCCAGAATAAACTTAATTGATAATTGTGTATGTTTTTTTTATGTATTGTTGAATTCGACTTACTAATATTTTGTTGAGTATTTTTGCATCTATATTCATGAGCGATATTGGTGTGTAATTTTCCTTTTCTTTTCTTCTGGTTTTAGTATCAGGTAACAGTATCCTCATAGAATGAATTTGGAAGTGTTCTCTTCAATCTTTTATAGTAGTTTGGGAAGTATAGATGTTAGTTCTTCTTTTTATGTTTGGTAGAATTCCCCAGTGAAGCCATCCAGTCCTGGACTTTTGTTTGAAGGGAGATTATACTTCACAACTAGTGATCAGTCTGTTCAAATTGTCCATTTCTTCTTGACTCAGTCTTGGCAGGCTCTGTGTTTCCAGAAATTTGTTCATTTCTTCTAGGTTACACAATTTGTTGGATATAACTGTTCATAGCATTCTCTTATGAGTTTTTTGTATCTCTGTGATATTAGTTATTATTTCTCCTCTTTCATTTGTTATTTTATTTGGGCTCCCTCTCTTTTCTTCTTGGTGAGCATGTTGAAAAGTTTAGCAGTTTTGTTTATCTTTTGTAAAAAAACAGGCCTTGCTTTGAATGATCTCTTCAATTTTTTTTAATCTCTGTTTTATCTATTTCCTCTCTGATCTTTATTATTTCTTTCCTTCTGCTAACTTTGGGTTTTAGTTGTTCCTAATTTTCCATTTTTTTAAGGTGGTAGGTTACGGTATTTGAAATTTTTCTCTTTTCTTGAGGAAGAGTTCATGTATCACTATGAACTTCTGTCTTAGAACTGCTTTGCTGCATCCCATAGATTTTGTAAAGTTGTGTTTTCATTTTCATTTGTCTCAAGGTATTTTCTGATTTCATCTAACTTCTTCATTGACCCATTGGGGTTTTTTTAGTAGCATGTTGTTTAGTCTCCACTTGTTTGTTCTTTTCCCATTTTCTTTCTGTAGTTGATTTCTAGTTTCATACCATTGTGTTCAGAAAAGATGTGTGACATAATTTCTATACTCTTAAATTTGTTGAGGCTTGTGTTGTAACCTAGTATGTGGTCTACCCTGGAGAACAATCCATGTGCACCTAAAAAGGATGTGTATTCTCTGTTTTTTGAATGCAGTGTCCTGTAGATATCAATTAAGTTCAGCTGGTCAGTTGTGTCATTTAGTACCTCTGTTGGCTTATTGATTTTCTGTCTGCCATGACCTGTCCATTGATATCAGTGGGGTATTAAGTCTCCTACTATTAGTGTATTATTATCAATTTCTCTCTTTATGTCTGTTAGTATTTGCTTTATATATTTAGGTACTCCTGTATTGGGTGTGTATATGTTAATGAGTTTAATATCCTCTTCTTGTATTGATCTCTTTATCATTATGTAATGCTCTTCTTTGTCTTTCATTATAGTCTGTTTTAACGTCTATTTTGTCAGATATGACTATTGCTAACCCTGCTTTCTTGGCATTTTCATTTGAACAAAATATCTTGCATCCCTCACTTTCAATCTATCTTTGCCCTGAACTGAGTCTCTTGTAGGCAGTATAGTGAATGATCTTGTTTTTTAATCCAGTTAGCTATCCTATGTCTTTTGATTGGAGCATTTAGTCCAATGACATTTAAAGTAATTATTGATAGGTATATACTTATTACCACTTAATTCCTTGTTTTCCAGTTGTTTTTGTAGTCCTTCTTTGTTCACTTTTTTTTTTTTCCCATTGTGGTTTGATGATTTTCTTTTGTAGTATTCTTGAGCTCCTTTCTTTTAGGTATTTGTGTATATCTTGTAGGTTTTTGATTTGTGGTTTCAATGGGACTCATATATGTTGACCCAGAATTATATCTACCTGCTTTAAACTGATGATAATTTCAGTTCACACACATTTCAAGAGATCTACTTTTATTCCCCTCCCCCATATTTTGTGTTTTTGATGTGATATTTACATCTTCATGTTTATCCCGTTTCTATTTATTATAGTTATCATTGCTTCTACAATTTTGTTGGTTTTAATCAATATACTGGTTTAAGTGATCTTCAGTTCCTACTATATATTTGCCTTTCCTATTGGTTTTTGCTTCTTTTCTATTTAAAGAAGACCCTTTAACATTTCTCTGAGGGTAAGTTTGGTATTAATGATTTCTTTTAGTTTTTGGTTGTATGAGAAATTCTTTACGTCTCCTTCTATACTACATGCTAATCTTGCTGGGTAGAGTATTCTAGGTCATAGGTTTTCCCCTTTCAGGATTTTGAATATATCATGCCACTCCCTTCTGGCCTGCAAAGTTCCAGCAGAGAAATCAGCTGATAGCCCTATGGAGGTTCCTCTGTATGACTTTGTTTTTCCCTTGCTGCCTTTATAATTATTTCTTTATTTTTAACTTTTGCCATTTTCATTGTATGTCTTGGTGTGGGTCTGCTTGGCTTCATCTTGTTTGGAACCCTCTGTATCTGGTATCTGTTTCCTTCTTTAGCTTTGGGAAATTTGCAGCCATAATTTCTTCAAATACATTTTTCATCCCCTTCTCTTTCTCTTCTCCTTTTGGAATCCCTATCATGACTACATTGGAACATTTTATATTCACCCGTAGATCTCATAAGTTGCTTTCACTTTCCTTCATTTGTCATTCTGTCTGCTGTTCTGATTGGATGATTTCCATTATTCTATCTTCCAGATCACTTATGCATTCTTCTGTGTCATTTAGTTGGCCATTTGTTGCTTCTAGATTACTTTTTATCTCAGAAACCGAATTATCTGTTTTTGAGTGGGTCATCTTTATAGTTTCTAGTTCCTTATTAAAATTATCTGTGTTTACATTTATAATCTTTCTTAATTCAGCTTGCATTTCTATTGCCAACTTTTGAACTCAGTATCTAGTAAACTAATTAACTGTTTCATTATTTATTTTTTTCAGGGGTTTTCTCTTGCTTTTTCAATTGGGAGCAGTTCCCTTTCCTTTTCAATTTACTTAACTTCCTCTGTCTCTACAAATTTAGAAGAAATTATCTATTGTAGTCTTGAAGGGGTGTTTTAATGTGGGAGTGTCCCTATGTAGACTGTCTGGCCAGCGGCTTTGGTGCGAGGGCTGGATTTGATGTGGATGCCAGCCACGTCTTTCCTCAGGGTGTGCTGGCCACTATCACCTTGACAGGGGGTGTGGTTGGGGTTGGAGGAGCTAAAGTTTGCACAGGGTTTGAGGTGGGATTTCCTTTCTGCTCTGTGGATGTTGCTGCCCTGTCAGAGGTGGGGTCTGCTCCCCAGTTGCTGGAGCAGAAGCCCTTAGTGTTGGGCTCGAGCATGCTCTGTTCCCCTTAAGTGTGTGCTTTTCCTTCCCCCCACACTGGAGATTTTGCCCCAAAGGAGGGAAGGGCAGAAGCAAGTGAAACTAGCGTGCTCACAGAGGTCTGATGCATTGCCTGTGTAGGCAACTGCAGCTCCACTCAGATATAGCCCACGTGCACCTCCTTTTCCCTGTTGTGGTTTCCCAGATCTAGTACAAGGTTGTAGCATGGAGTGTGTGAGGCTGGAGCATTTGCTAGGCTGTGATGGGGGTTTGGGATGTTGTGGTTGCAGGAACTGAAGCAGCTGCACTGACGTCAGAGGTCTGGGTTTCTCTGACCTGCTGTTTGAGCAAGCACCAACACTGGATGCTGCTGCCTTATCTGACCACACCCCAGGCCCCAGAGCCTCAATCCCTAGATCGAACCTTCTACTAGGACCTGTCTGCCCCAGATCCAGTGCCAAGCTGTGGCATGGAGTGGGTGGAACTGGAGTGTTTGCTAGGCTGGAAGTGGAGATCTCAGTGTGTTGGTCATGGTGGTTCAAGCGGCTGCACTGCCATCAGAGATCTGTACTGCTTCTGACACTGAGCAAGTGCCAATAATTCAACTGCCACCCCGCCCAGGTCATACCCCAGGCCTCCAGGGCACTCCTGTGTCCCTACATCAAGTGTTCTCCCAAGACCTGGCTGGCCTAGATCCCATGCCAAACTGTGGTATGCAGTGAGCCAGGCTGGGGTGCTTGCACAGTCCAGATTGGAATGTACAACAAGGCAACAGTCACCAGTGCACAGCTCTCTCGGCCCTGTGTGTTGGCAAGCCAGTAAACATGCGCTCCTCATGAATGGAGTCTAGGCTTCTCCAGCCCTTCTATCTGTCCTAGCAGTTCTCCCAGCAGCCAAGGGGCCTTGTCTCCTCTGCAGAGGACCCCAGGCCAGCAATAACCAGTCTGTGCCTCAGCCTGCTCACTCTCTAGGGTTAGGGTCTGCCCATGTAGACTTTCTTTTCCTCTTAGATCCCTCCCAGGGCCACAGGTCCTGACCCAATGCTTTTCTTCTCCCATCCTACCCAGTTACATGGGAATCTTTCTTGCAGCCTTGGTTGCATAGGAGTAGTTCTGCCAGTTTTTAGTTAGATTTCTATGAGAATTGTTCTATATGTAGATATATTTTTGATGGGTTTGTGGGGGGAGGGTAAGCTCCATGTCCTCTTACTCCACCATCTTGATCCCCCTCTGATTTCTTCTTTAGATTGATTGAATATCCCTTTGTAGATGTTTATTTTTATAATATGAAAATATGTTTCTACAGAACCTCCATATCTTTACACCTCCCATTCTATTTCAAAATTTATATTGATTGTATCATTACTTTAATAGACACACATTTGAATACACTTGCTTTCATTCAGTAATTATGAAAGAATAATATATTTATAACACTTATAGCTTTATACTTTAGAATCTATAATTAATAAAAATATATGACTTTTCAGTAGTTATTTTCCTTGAGAAACTATTCATAAGAACAAAGTGTAAAATCTCAAATATTACTTCAAGTATGTCTGAGTAAGATTATATCAAACTTACTCTCACAGAGATAACCAATTTAAATTCTAGAAAACATCAATAAACACCTACCTGAAGGCACTAGAGACTGAAAAAAGGCAGACAAATCTAGAAGGAAGTCAAAACTTGGAAAAAAGTAAAGCATGGTGTGAGTTTCCTGTTTTTAAGACTTTTACCCTGACCGCAATATACATATGGTAGATAAAATGCCAACAGAAAACATGCAGTCTTTCAGAGAATAGAATGTGAGGCAACTACAGTCTCTGGAATATGAGGAGAAAGGATCTCATAGGAAAAGGGAGCCAGAGAAGGGAAGCCTTAATTTTTTTTTTTTGTATAAACTCTGCCCAAATCTCTGACTGATTCATGATCTACACAGGCCTGTGGCAGACACAACATCATGTAGCTAAAGATAAAAGAACTCAACTAAAATTTTAGCTACAGCCCAAGAGAAATAATTTACAGTTTTTGTTTGACCAAGAAAATTGCCTGCTAAAACAAACTAACTAAAATCCAACATTCTTCAGAGGGATATAAAAGAATGTTGAATCTCCACAGCATAAAATTTTAAATGTCCAGGATAAAAATATACCAAAAAAGAACATAGGACCAATTCTTAATAAAAGGACAATCAATTAAAACCCATCCAAAGATGACTGACATATTGGAAGAGGCAGACAAGGATTGAAACCAGCTATTTATAACTATGCTCAATAATTGTAAAAGAAAATATGTTTGCAATTAATGAAAAGACATGAAATCACAGCGGAAAAATAGAAACTACAGTAACATCTAAATGGAAATTATGTAACTGAAAAATACAATAACACAGCAAAGAGTCACTCAACTTAATTATAAATCAGTAGAAATTATCCCGTCTGAAGAACACAGAGAAGGAAAAGGTGTTAAAAAATAAGAAGAACCTCAAGAACCTGTAGGACAATTTCAGAAGTTGATCATAAATGTAACCAGAGTCACAAGAGAAGACGAGAGAGAGAAAAAAAAAAAGCCTTTAAAAAACAGTTTGGCTAATTTGTCCCCCAATTTGGAGAAAGATACATATATAAATGCAAGATGCTCAGCAAACTCCAAGCAGAATAAACACAAAGAAAACCATGTCTAGGTGCATCACAGTCAAACTGCTAAAACCAAAGATAAAGGCAAAATCTGGTAATCATTCAAAGGAAAACAACACATTACCTACAGGGAACAACCACTGAACTCATTAAAAAAAAAATGAGGTCATATGACAGTGGGAAAATACCTACAAAATGTCAAAAGACAGAACTATCATTCCAGATTTCTATTTCAAGTGAAATAATTCTTCAAGAATGAAGAACAAATAAAGACATTTCAGAATTTTAAAAACTGAGCTTGTTTGTCAGAAGACTTATACTATGTGAAACACTAAAGAAAGTTATTCAAGTGAAAGTAAAACTATACCAGAAGGAAACTCCAATCATAAGGAAGGAATGAACAGAAACAAAAAATATTCAACTAAATAGAAAACATTCTTTTTCCTCTTAATTAAAAAATGCACATGAATGCTTAAAGCAAAAACTATAGCATTGTCTTGTGGGTTTTATATGTATGCGGATGTATATAACTTCTGTAGAATAAGAATAGGGAGTAAAGGGAACTGTATGGATGAAAGTTTCTACATTTTTTTGAGAAACTGACATGTTTTATATTCTTAAAGCATCATGAATAAACTTAAGAATTCTTCCTTGTATACCCTGTCATAAAATTGGATTGGTAAAACATTAATGCATGAGGTCATAACATTTAGGGGAGGACTTGACAAAGTGAGATGACATTAGTTTTAGGTTCCAACTAAAATTTTTGCCCCTTTTTTTTAACAGACTCTGTACATTTATTGACATTTTCTAAAATCTCTGTAGTGTTATTTATTTATTTTTAACATCTTTATTGGAGTATAATTGCTTTACATTGTTGTGTTAGTTGCT
The DNA here is from genome assembly GCF_003031525.2 of Neophocaena asiaeorientalis asiaeorientalis. NCBI lineage: Eukaryota > Metazoa > Chordata > Mammalia > Artiodactyla > Phocoenidae > Neophocaena > Neophocaena asiaeorientalis. The sequence continues at coordinate 2,952,172 of NW_020174442.1, read as the reverse complement.
GCTGTATAAGGAAGTGAATCAGCTATACGTATACGTATATCCCCATATCCCCTCCCTCTTGCGTCTCCCTCCTACTCTCCCTATCCCACTCCTCTATGTGGTCAGAAAGCACCGAGCTGATCTCCCTGTGCTATGTGGCTGCTTCCCACTAGCTATCTATTTTACATTTGGTAGTGTATATATGGCAATGCCACTCTCTCACTTCGTCTCAGCTTACCCTTCCCCCTCCCCATGTCCTCAAGTCCATTCTCTACATCTGCATCTTTATTCCTGTCCTGCCCCTAGGTTCTTCAGAACCTTTTTTTTTTTTTTAGATTCCATATATATTTGTTAGCATATGATGTTTTTCTCTTTCTGACTTACTTCACTCTGTATGACAGACTCTAGGTCCATCCACCTCATTACAAATGTAAGTTTCTACATCTTATATGAAGTGGTAGAACAGTAACTTTAAATAGAAAGAAAAGTTAAAGATTTATATTCTAATTGCTAGAGTAACCACTAAAACACTAATGCAAATAGGTAAAGGTAAAAATCCAATAGGTAAAGTAAGATATATATCACAGAAATATTCAAATAATTCAAATAACGGAAAGGAAGAACAGAGGAATGACAACAACACAACAAACAAAAACAAAATAAAACAGAGGTAACAAATCAAAAACAGACAATAAAGTAGACTCATTCAATCATATCAGTAATTCTGTTAAATGTCAATGTAATAAATGTATTAATGAATTAAACACTTCAATTAAAGGACAAAAGTTTGTCAGAATGAATAAGAGAACAAAACCAAACTACATTCCTTCAAAAAAGTTTGACCTTTAAATATAAAGACACAGATAGATTGAAAGTAAATAGATGAAAATAGTATTTTCCATAGAGAGTCAGCATAAGAAGCCTGGAGTTGCTATTTTAATATCAGCTAAAATAGACCTCAAGGGAAAAAATGTATTACTAGAGATAATAAGGGAAATCTAAAAGTAATAAAATATCAGTACAGCAGGAATAATATAACAATCATAAATATAACTGCACCTTAAAACAGAACTTCAGAGCTGAAGAGAAAGAATTAAAAGGAGAGATAAAATCACAATTACATCTTAACACCCTTTTATCATATCAAAAGATCAGTAAAGATATAGATTACCTGAAAAATATACTATCAACCACTTGACCTAACTGCCATTTTGAGAACACTATTCCCATTTACTTCAGAATACACCTTCATTTTTAGTATAGATGGTAAATTCACCCGAAAAGACCATTCTGGATTCTAAAGCAAGTATAAATTGTATAATTTAACACATCATAAATAAATCATTATTGAACATATTGCAAGGAAAGAAGGAAGAAAGGGAAGGAGGAAGGGCATGAGGGTAGGAAGGAGAGAGGGAGGAAGGGGGGGAAGAAGAAAGGAAGGTAATTATACACAGATCATGTCTAGATAGTTTGTTTTTGTTCTGTTTCTTTTTGTTAGCCTTCTCCAACCCATCCACCCATGTTTTTATTCTAAAATAATTGTTGAAAACAGCAGACTGCTTTGTCTTTCCCTTTTTGGTTGCTTTTTCTAGAAATAAAGACACAATGCTTCTAAATCCTGAAAATATAACACAAGACCCTAGGCAGGCTATCAAGTGTGTTTATTATTTAAAGAAAATCAACTGTTCTATGGAGAACAAGATAAACAAATGACATGGATGAAATGTATAAGGTCTACTAACCATAATCGCTAGGTTGCTAACCTGTAAGATATGTTACACATAGAATAAATATATTTTTTATCTGAACACATAAAAAATGATGGAACAAATGAGAGCTAACTTGTAGATATACAAGGATGGAAAGACCAATTAAATCTTAAATATTCATAAATCATGGATCATATTATTCCCAGTTGTCAGTAATGTGATCACTATTGTGACACTGTCACCCACTGATGACACCCGTTTTGGTCCCATGTGACCTCTGACAGAGACATGCAGATAAAATCCATAGCTGCTCAGCAAGTCATCTGTGATCTACAGCTATTGGCCAGGCATGCTTGCCCCTGTGTCCCTCTAATCGAACAAGCAAGTGATGGGTCAGAGGACCTTATATCTGCTGAAAACCCTTTCTAAACCTCAGCTCTGGTTCTTGTAACTACAGCTGTCAGCAGAGAAGGCTGATGAGGCCGAGGGAGCAAGAGAAAGAGAGAGAGAGAGAGAGAGAGAGAGAGAGAGAGAGAGAGAGAGAGAGAGAGATGGGCAGAGAGAGAGATGGGCATTGAACACTGCATAACTCAGGCTTCAGGTTCTGTTTTCCCTCTACTCCAGATGCATCCTACTATTGGAAGTGTGTTAACCTACACAAATACTTTGCCTTTACTACTTGTAACATTTTGGAAATTGATTAAATAAACTATTTGATTCGAGTGTGTTAATTTGGTCTATGAGTCTCTCTGCTCTGCAACCTATGGTTTTAAAATTTTAAGAGAGCTCAGAATTTCCTAGAAGTTGAATGATTTTAAGTCATTCCAAATAAACTAACAGCAGATGAACCACACACACACACACACACACACGCACACACCCCAATAACATCATCAAAAACAAGTACTAGACAAAGCACTGAATTTGGAAGCAGAAAACCCTCAAGCCTGTGGCTCACAGAGGTTTCAAGTAATTTACTTGACCTGTCTTTCTGATTATATCTTCCTTGCACATAGAACTGTGAAGATTAAACACTTTAAACTTCTCAGGCTATAATGATTTAAAGGACCAAAGTACCAGGACATTTTACTTTTTCTAAGTAGATATGTTTTTCTCTAATATAAAGTGTTAGTGTAAAATATTGTGTAGTCTAACTGTTGGGAGGTAACTTGTCTTTTGGTTAGAATGTCTTTAATTTGTTCAACATAATTTAGTAAATCAACCATTCTCTTCCTTGATTGTGCATCAGAACCATGTAGGAAGATTTTTCATAACAGATACATGAGAGAACAGTCAACAAAACATCAAAGTTTCTAAGAGTCAGAAACTTGAGTACTTCACTAAATAGTGATACTTTCAAGTATGTCTCAATTTCTTTGAATCTCATTTGCCTAACCTGTCAGTGAAGTGCTATTTTCTGAAGACCTTTCTGGCTAGGAGGGCCTAATATGGTCTTCCATGAGAATCACTCCAACCACAAACCACCTTGCTGCTTTCCCCTTTCCCTCTTTCTCCTGCTGTTCCCTGATCTCCATCTCCCACCCCTGAATCCAAAGTTGGCAGCACTACAGAAGTCTTTATTGAAACCATTTGGAGCTTTCATAAAAATCTCTGGGTTCTGAAAGGAAGAAGAAAACAGCTGTAAAGGGCCTAAGCCAAAATGATATTTATCAGTGGACTTCCAGATAGGACTGGCTGATGCCTCTGTCTGAAACTGGTCTCTTAATTCTCCTTCCTGAAATCTCATCTTTTGAAGGTTCTCAAATTCATTGTGGGCCAACGTCAACTTCACTGTTAGTCACTAACTTGGGGTCCTAAAGTAGGCTACATAGGGCTTTGCTATTGCAATTCCAGACTCAATGTTGAAAGGTTTGGTAAATGTGGGACAGGACACGTCTGCCTGCCCTACATTGTTTTTTGATTCTTCCCAACACTACAGTACATGTGTGAGACTTTGCTGAAAAGATGCAATTAAAGTGAAATATAGAGGCTTCCCTGGTGGTGCAGTGGTTGAGAATCTGCCTGCTAATGCAGGGGACACGGGTTCGAGCCCTGGTCTGGGAGGATCCCACATGCCACAGATCAACTGGGCCCGTGAGCCACAACTACTGAGCCTGCAAGTCTGGAGCCTGTGCTCCGCAAAAAGAGAGGCCGCGATAGTGAGAGGCCCGCGCACTGCGATGAAGAGTGGCCCCCACTTGCCACAACTAGAGAAAGCCCTCACACTGAAATGAAGACCCAACACAGTAAAAATAAATTAATTAATTAATAAAAGTGAAGGCATTCCATTTTTTAAAAAAGTGAAATATAAGCGTAGCAAATTTAAAAATTATCTCCATAAACAGAGAAGAAAGCATTAAAATGTTAAATCCTTCACAGGGGTTCCCTTAAAGATGAATACAGTCCTAGACTAGTTTCCTTGTCCTTGTTCTTATTCCCATCTCAACAGTTCCTCCTTCAAACATCAATTGCACAAGCCACAACTCCACCTAGGGAACAACACCCATTCATAACTCCCTAGCCATGGAAGTCCCTTCCTTTCCCCTGCAACAAACCAACCCCACCCCAGTAATCTACAACATACAGTGGTCCCAAATAGTTCATATCCAAATCAGAGGAAATCAGTCTACAATAACATAAATAAGGAATGAAGGACCCAGGAGCAGGACTGTCCTTCTAATGAGAATCAATCACCTGACTCCATGAACCAATCTCTCTTTCTCCCCTAACTTCCCTGCCTTTTCCTATAATCTCAAAGAAGTATACTTTTTCCTAAGAAAGATTACAAGAAGAGCAATCATTCACTGCCTGAGTTTAGCAAAATCTACACACTAGACATTATGAGGAACAGCAAAAGTTTCTTTTTGTTCACCTTCAACAACAAAGGGATGGGAGTAGGAATGCACTTCCCTATGTCTGGTCATGCACGCTCTACCTGTGTGATTCCAAGATAACAGTTTTCCTGAGAAAAACAGAAACACCACTACGTTAAAGATGCACATTAATAATATGACACATTACAATTCCAAAGGTTAAAATGTGAAACAAATGTGTATCTTAGAATATAGTTTATCAAGTATTATACATATAGATATACTAAAAATTCTTGGGCAACCAAATTTTCTTCACCTTGCCCCAGAATTTTTCTTTCTTCTCCTCCATATATGGGAAACTTGAAGTGCATGCAACATAATGATCTAAGAAATATACAGACTTCTATGATGGTGATCCAGCCTTCAGTTCAGGAAAGGGCTGATCAGCTGATGTTCACCATTTAGCACTATTATAGGGGCTTGACTCCAAGCACCCGGATAATGCTACTGAAGGTGGAGACTTTGGCTTTATCTAAACTTCATGCTAAAAGCATCTAAAATGGGAAATTTAATTTTCTGTAGAATCAGCCCTTATAGACACCAAATACCAGAGCAAGCAAGCAAACTGCCCCAAACCACCTCAATGAACTGCCATCTCTGCCAACTTCAAGAAGTTCTTGCACCACAAGTGTTGCAGGCGGACTTTCCTGTTGCACCCCATGAATCCCAGCTTGCTAGATGCACACAGATTTCATAACAGGGATGGGAGCTTAATTTGCTTAAGTGGTGGTCTCTACACAGTATTCTGTTTATTCCTCCTTCATAAGGCTTTTACTCTCCCTCTCTTTCCAAGTTTTTATGTTTGGGCACCCTTGAGTAACTTTATCCATCCCACACGAGGGGCCTCACTATATAGTCCACGCTTTTAACTACACAATCATTGAATTATCTTAGCTACTGCCTTCTGTCCAACACTGGTTTATAAAGCTTCGAGTATAAATCACACTTCCATCTACTTCTTCCTGTGTGTGTGTGTTTTAAAGCAATCTTAATGCCACACTTTCCCAGAGGTCCTAGAACTTTGCAAACTTTCTGAAAGCAAATTAAGGAAAGGAAAAGAATCAAGACCAAAAAGGCAATGCTAATGTTTGGGAACCCAGAATTTGGAAGAAGATAAGAGTCAAGAGCTTGTAATGAAAAGCAAAATTGGCTCCAAATTAAAGGCTACTTCCTCCCTTACCTGCCAGGTAAGACCAAAACTAATAAAGGAAATCTAGATTATATTAGCCATCTCAGCAACCCGTGGGGGTATAACCACTCTCCCTCCAAAGAAAAAAAACTGATTTTTCTGAATTGAAAATAGAAATACACAGACTTTCTACAATATTGATCCAGCCTTCAATTCAGGAAAGGGATAATCACCTACGGCTCACCATTTAGTACTGGTAAACTGGCATAACAGCTAACATCATGATCTCTTTCACAACATACGAGAAGTATTCCAATTCTTGCTTGTTCTTTCAGATTTCACTGACATGGACCACTATTCATGAATATTTGGTTTTATTTTTCTAACTTTGCTCTCTCTCCTTTCTCCCTCTCTCTTAAGCACATTTCCTAACTGATTCTTTTGGGATTTATCTTTATTGAAACAACCATACGAGCAATGGGAAAGGTCTTAGTGTTAAACTTTTAGTTATTGCCATATCCAGATGTCTGCCATCTCCATGGCTAGAGTGAATTTATAATGAATTGAATTTATTTATTTTTATCTAGATACTTGGACATTGTGTAGATACACTTCTCTTTGAGGAAGCAAGGTAAGAATAATGTTTACATAAGTTTATGAAATTTAACATAAATATCACTATCTTTGGGAAGATCTGTTTCTGTCATAGCATGACTTTTTTCTATAAATTAGGTGGCAGAAAATACATTTATTATCTTTGCATAAAAATAAATAGTTCATCAGTAAATATATAAAATTTATGCTATAGCTATTTGTGACACACATAGCATATCCTCTATTCACATACTGAGACACTAGTTTTCAAATTGTAAATGAGGTTTGTCCAAATAATAATAACCTTTTAAACCTACTGAAAATGTTTTCCTATAAATTTTGAAATTGTCATATAATTCTAAAGTTTTGTGATCTGACTTCAGCACATGTATTAAAGAAATCAATTAACTAAAGCACACTGATAAATTTTAGTTTTAAAAATCTATGTTTTGAGACAAAGAAAAGCAGCTTACTACTGACAAGTTGGTCAGAAGTTTGCTATTTTTATTTAACTTGCATCAGAGTGATTCTCAAAAACTGAGTTTTTGCATTTCTGTATACTCAATGATGGTGACCAAGCAAAAACCCAGAAATAACACTGAATAGCCAATAACCTATGATTTAACTTTTGGCCAATTTCATTTTTCTAGGATTAAACATATGGATACAGTCAGAGTTGATATATATGCTGGATATGTGAATGAAAATACAAAACAAAATAACAACATATTTAGCTTTTTCCTCAATGAAAAGACTAAGCTAGCTTAATTCTGCACAGTGATAAATGGTATTAATGTATACTATGTATATTAGTAATGTATCATAATGTACACTAGTAATGTACATTATGAAAACTTTCAGAAAAAAGTCATTAAATTAATGCCTTAATAAAAGTATTAGAAGACCAGAGGAATTCTTTAATCTGATTAACTGATTTCAACCTCTTAAATTAGACAAATTTCATAACAAAAAGTATTTATTCATGTTAAGTGAAACAGTTGGTAATTCAAGATTTTAGCTGTCAAGATATTTGTGGAGATTTGATTTAAAATTTTAATTTCATGCTTTAATTTGTATTAATATATCCCTATATCCAAACTCTTAGAAAAGTTGATCAACTTATCTAAAAAATATATTTTATCTTACCAAATATATATTCCCTAGAAGTCTCATGTTTAACCTCATGCTCTCTCTCAATATCTCAAGTAAACATTATCTTAAATGTCATGTCACTTTATTTTTAGGCTTCTGAAGAAATTATTGAGAAAACTAATTATTCTCTACTTAACTAAAAACAGTATTTGTTATTACACAGAGCACTAATACACTCTGGAAAATACCAGAAAGATTTAGAAATAATACTGTGATTAAAAAGTAAATAGTGGGCTTCCCTGGTGGCGCAGTGGTTGAGAGCCCGCCTGCCGATGCAGGGGACAGGGGGTCGTGCCCCAGTCGAGGAAGATCCCACATGCCGCGGAGCGGCTAGGCCCATGAGCCATGGCCGCTGAGCCTGCGTGTCCGGAGCCTGTGCTCTGCAATGGGAGAGGCCACAACAGTGAGAGGCCTGCGTACCACACACACAAAAAAAGTAAATAGTATGTTCTGGAACTAATTTATACCCAAATGAAAAGAAAAATTATTATGCAAGCCGTTATATAATTTCCAAATGAAATCTAATGGAGTTAAGAAGTGGGAAGCAGACACAGAGCACAGGGAGATCAGCTCGGTGCTTTGTGACCTCCTAGAGAGGTGGGATAGGGAGGGTGGGAGGGAGATGGAAGAGGGAGGAGATATGAAGATATATGTATACGTATAGCTGATTCACTTTGTTATAAAGCAGAAACTAACACAACATTGTAAGGCAATTATACTCTAATAAAGATGTTAAAAATAATAATAATTAAAAAAAAAGAAAATGGTAGAACACCTAGTGCTTTGAAGAGTATTATGTATGCTATGATTTGATGAGTTTTTTTCTTTTGTGTTTCTCTTTCTGCCTGGTTTTTTAATGTAATTCCAATAATTGAGAGCAATTTAGTGTAGGATTGTACCAGTTTTGTAAAAATAAGTGACTATTTTATTCCTTTATTACACACTTTTAGTATTGGATTACTTGGTTTATTTTTTTACTTATTTCCCTGAGTGTGTGCATGAGTGTTCTGTTTGCTGTAACTGATACCCATAATAGCAGATCAGAGAAATTTCATAGCAAACTGATTTGTGCTGAACTTTGAAAGATGTATAAGGTTGTGGTATTTCAGAAATGCTAATTTTTATTTATAATCACTACAGAATGTTAAATATAGCATTTATGCTCCAATATTACATTTCTAAAGAAAATTGGCAAACTTTTTAAAATAAATTCAATATTGACTGATAAGTGTCTTATGCACCTCCATGTATACTTCATAAGTAAAAGAGATATCTAAATTCTAAATCCACATGATTAGTCTTGATACACAGAAGGAATTATTCAAATCTAGAGCAGCAAAACTATTCACTACTTAACAGTTAGAAAATAAAACTAAAACTTTACCAAGTCTGGACATCTGGACAATGTCAACACAAATTATCGTTAAGTTAAATTTTACGGTTAAAAGAAAAGTATATAGCATGATGAAAGTAAAGACAATAAGTGGAAGCCAGATTTTTTTTTGAACATCTTTACTGGAATAGATTTGCTTTACAATGTTGTGTCAGTTTCTGCTGTATAACAAAGTAAATCAGCTATACATATTATATCCCCATATCCCCTCCCTCTTGCGTCTCCCTCCCACCCTCCCTATCCCATCCCTCTAGGTGGTCACAAAGCACCGAGCCGATCTCCCTGTGTTATGTGGCTGCTTCCCACTAGCTATCTATTTTACATTTCGTAGTGTATATATGTCAATGCTACTATCTCACAGCATCCTGGCTTACCCTTCTCCCTCCCCGAGTCCTCAAGTCCATTCTCTACATGTGTGTCTTTATTCCTGTTCTGCCCCTAGGTTTGTCAGAACCACGTTTCTTTTTATTCCATATACATGTGTCAACATATGGTATTTGTTTTTCTCTTTCTAACTTACTTCACTCTGTATGACAGTCTCTATGTCCATCCACCTCACTACAAATAACTCAATTTCATTTCTTTTTATGGCTGAGTAATATTCCATTGTATATATGTGCCGTATCTTCTTTATCCATTCATCTGTCAATGGACACTTAGGTTGCTTCCATGTCCTGGCTACTGTAAATAGGGCTGCAATGAACACGGTGGTACATGTCCCATTTTGAATTATCGTTTTCAAAGGGTGTATGCTCAGGAGTGGAATTGCTGGGTCATATGGTAGTTCTATTCTTAGTTTTCTAAGGAACCTCCATACAGTTCTCCATAGTGGCTATATCAATTTACATTCCCACCAACAGTGCAACAGGGTTGCCTTTTCTCCACACCCTCTCCAGCACTATTAGTTTGTAGATTTTTTGATGATGGCCATTCTGACTGGTGTGAGGTGATACCTCATTGTAGTTTTGATTTGCATTTCTCTAATGATTAGTGATGTAGAACATCCTTTCATGTGTTTCTTGGCAATCTGTATATCATTTTTGGAGAAATGTCTATTTAGGTCTTCTGCCCATTTTTGGATTGGGTTGTTTGTTTTTTTGATATTGAGCTGCTTGCATATTTTGGAGGTTAATCCTTTGTCAGTTGGTTCGTTTCCAAATATTTTCTCCCATTCTAAGGGTTGTCTTTTCATCTTGTTTATGGCTTCCTGTGCTATGCAAAAAATTTTTAAGTTTCATTAGCTCCCATTTGTTTATTTTTGTTTTTATTTCCATTTCTCTAGGAGGTGGGTCAAAAAGGATCCTGCTGTGATTTATGTCACAGAGTGTTCTGGTATGTTTCCCTGTAAGAGTTTTATAGGGGATATGGGGATATATATATATACGTATATAGCTGAGTTTTACAGGTCTTTAATCCATTTTGAGTTTACTTTTGTGTACGGTGTTAGGGAGTGTTCTAATTTCATTCTTTTACATGTAGCTGTCCAGTTTTCCCAACACCACTTTTTGAAGAGGCTGTCTTTTCTCCATTGTATATTCTTGCTTCCTTTATCAAAGATAAGGTGACCATATGTGTGAGGGTTTATCTCTGGGCTTTCTATCCTGTTCCATTGGTCTATATTTCTGCTTTTGTGCCAGTACCATACTGTCTTGATTACTGTAGCTTTATAGCATAGTCTGAAGTCAGGGAGCCCGATTCCTCTAGCTCTGTTTTTTGTTCTCGAGGTTGCTTTGGCTATTTGGGGTCTTTTGTGTTTCCATACAAATTGTGAAATTTTTTCTTCTAGTTCTGTGAAAAATGCCATTGGTAGTTTGATAGTGATTGCATTGAATCTGTAGATTGCTTTGGGTAGTATAGTCATTTTCACAATGTTGATTCTTCCAATCTAAAAACATGGTATATCTCTCCATCTGTTTCTATCATCTTTAATTTCTTTCATCAGTATCTTATAGTTTTCTGCATACAGGTCTTTTTTCTCCTTAGGTAGGTTTATCCCTAGGTATTTTATTCTTTTTGTTGCAATGGTAAATGGGAGTGTTTCCTTAATTTGTCTTTCAGATTTTTCATCATTAGTGTATAGGACTGCAAGAAATTTCTGGGCATTAATTTTGTATCCTTCTACTTTACCAAATTCATTGACTAGCTCTAGTAGTTTACTGGTAGCATCTTTAGGATTCTCTGTGTATAGTATCATGTCATCTGCAAACAGTGACAGCTTTACATCTTCTTTTCCGATTTGGATTCCTTTTATTTCTTTTTCTTCTCTGATTGCTGTGTCTAAAACTTCCAAAACTATGTTGAACAATAATAGTGAGAGTGAGCACCCCTGTCTTGTTCCGTAGAGGAAATGGCTTCAGTGTTTCACCACTGAGAGCAATGCTGGCTGTGCCTTTTTCATGTATTGCCCACATATTACTATGTTGAGGTAGGTTCCCTCTATGCCCACTTTCTGGAGGGTTTTTATCATAAATGGGTGTTGAATTTTCTCAAAAGCTTTTTCTGCATCGATTGAGATGATCATATAGTTTTTATCCTTCAATTTGTTAATATGGTGTATCACACTGATTGATTTGCATATATTGAAGAATCCTTGCATTCCTGGAATAAACCCCACTTGATCACAGTGTATGATCCTTTTAATATGCTGTTGGATTCTGTTTGCTAGTGTTTTGTTGAGGATTTTTGCATCTATGTTCATCAGTGTTAAGGGCCCGTAGTTTTCTTTTTTTGTGACATCTTTGTCTGGTTTTGGTACCACGGTGATGGTGGCCTCGTAGAATGAGTTTGGGAGTGTTCCTACCTCTGCTACATTTTGGAAGAGTTTGAGAAGGATAGGAGTTAGCTCTTCTCTAAATGTTTGATAGAATTTGCCTGTGAAGCCATCTGGTCCTGGGCTTTTGTTTATTGGAAGATTTTTAATCACAGTTTCAATTTCAGTGCTTGTGACTGGTCTGTTTATATTTTCCATTTCTTCCTGGTTCAGTCTCAGAAGGTTGTGCTTTTCTAAGAATGTGTCCATTTCTTCCAGGTTGTCCATTTTATTGGCATAGAGTTGCTTCTAGTAATCTCTCATGATCATTTGTATTTCTGCAGTGTCAGTTGTTTCTTCTCCTTTTTCTTTTCTAATTCTGTTGATTGGAGTGTTCTCTCTTCTTTTCTTGATGAGTCTTTATATTTAAATTGGATTTCTTGTGGACAATATATAGTTGGGTCTTGTGTTAGATCCACTCTGACAATCTCTGTGTTTTAATTGGTGCATTTAGACCACTGATGTTCTAAGTGATTATTAATATAGTTGGATTAGCATCTACAATACTCACTTTTGTTTTCTATTTGTTGTCCTGTTCTTTGTTCCTGTTTTTTCACTCTTCCTTTGCCTTTTGTGATTTTAATTGATCATTTTATGCGATTCCATTTTCTCCCCTTTCTTAGCATATCAGTTATATTTTTTTTCACTTTTTTTCGGTAGTTGGCATAGAGTTTTCAATATACATTTACAGCTAACCTAAGTCCACTTTCTAATAACAGTATACCAATTCATGGGTAGTGTGAGTACCTTATAATACAAAAATATTTTTAGTTCCTTACATCCCTTTATTATTGTTATCATTGCTTTTACTTATATACAAGGATACATAAGCATATATTTAAATACATACACGTATGATATATATACACATACATAATCAAATATGTTGTATTATTATTTTGAACAAACTGTTATCTGTTAGGTCAATCAAAGAATAAGAAAAATAAAAGGTTTTTTTAACCTTCATTTATTTTTTCTTTTACACTCTTCCTTAGTTTACGTAGATCTTAGTTTTCTGACCTATATTATTTTCCTTCTCTCTAATTTCTTTTCACACTTCTTTCAAAGGAGGGCTTCTGATAACAAATTCCCTCAATGTTTGTCTGACAAAGTCTATTTCTCCTTCAGTTTTGAAAGAAAATTTTGCTAGGTATAGAATTCTAGGTTGGTGGGGTTTTCTACCAGCACTTTAAATATTCAATCCACTGTTTTCTTGCTGCATGGTTTCTGAGAAGTCAGCTGTAATTCTTCTCTTATTCCTCTACAAGTAAGGTATTTTCATCCTCTGGCTTCTTTCAGGGTTTTTTCTTTATCTTTGATTTTCTGTATTGTGAAAATGATATGCCTACATGCAGTTTTTGTGGAGTTTTTTGTTTGTTTGCTTGTTTGGCATTTATCCTGCTTATTCTCTGAGTTTCCTGGCTCTGTGGTTTGGCGTCTGACATTAAGTTAAGAAAATTCTCAGTCAGTATTGTTTCAAATATTTCTTCTGTTCCTTGCTCCCTTTCCTTTCCCTCTGGTTATCCATTACATGTGTGTTTTTAATTTTGTAATTGTCCCACAGTCTTTGTATATTCTGCTCTGGTTTTTAGTATTTTTCTCTTTGCTTTTCAGTTTTTGAAGATTCTGTTGATATATCCTGTTGCTCACAGATTCTTTCCTCAGCCATGTTCAATCTACCAATAAGCCAATCAAAGGTAATCTTCATTTCTGTTATAATTCTTTAGATATCTATCATTTCTTTTTGGTTCTTTCTTAGGATTTTCATGTCTCTGTTTACACTTCCCATCTGTTCTTTCATGTACCTACTTTATCCACTAGAACTCTTAATATATTAATTATCATTAAGATTCCCAGTATGATAATTCCAACATCCCTGCCCTATCTAGTTCTGATGCTTGCTCTGTCTCTTAAAATTGTTTTTTTACGTTTTGGTGTGCCTTATAACTTTTGATAACCAAATATAATGTCTTGAATAAAGGGAAATGCTGTAAATAGGACTTCAGTAATGTGGTGGTGAGCTGTGGGGGGAGACGAAATGTTCTATAGGCCTATGATAGGTCTCAGTGTTTTAGTGAGCCTAGGCTTCTGGACTGTGAACTTCACAAGTGTTTCTCAGCATTTTTTCCTCCCCCATTAAATGGGACTGGATGGTTATTGTGGGCTGGAGATGGCTATTTCCCTTGCCCCAGGTGAGCTGGGATACGATAATATCCCAGTAGGTTAGAGTCTGGTTAACTAGTTTCTCCTGAAGGCAGGCCTTGTTAAGAACAGAGCTTTGGAGGATTTCAAAATGGTTCCATTTCCCCTCCCCTTGCCAGAAGCAAGAGGAGACTCTCCTCTGATATTTATTGTAGGAAACTGGTTGAGCTCATGGAGGTAAGTCTTACAATATGTTGAAGTGCACCCCCCCAGCCCCCCACCTCACATGACTGGGTCCCTCTGGAGTTTATAACTCTCACAGTTGCCCTCATTGAGCTCCAGCAATTTACCAATTTCAATTCAGTTTTTCAGTTGTTCCTACCTTGGCACTGGTTTCCACTCATGTGTCTCCTCTCCAGTATGGTGTGGCTCCCTGTATTCACTTGCTTATCTCTCCAGTCTTGGGGGCAGCTGTTTACTCTGTGTCCTCCCCTCTCTTTCAGATCCAAGAAGAGTTGATTTTTCAGTCCATTCACCTTTTCACATGTTATTTGGATGGTGTGTTGACTACTAAGCTCCTCACACACAGAACAGGAGTTCACCCAGAATATTCATTTTTTAATGGAAAAAGACATGTCTTCTCTTCTACTTTGAACAGTCTTGCAAAGCAAGCTACTTGGTGCTAAGTTCATGACATTCTCATTTACAACGTAGTTTGCAAAAAATCATTTTTTAAAACTGTAATTATCTTCTCCAGGTGGCAAAACCAGTTGTCTGTTTCTTTATAACTATTGGAAATGTTATATGAATCCTTATTATGATATACTAAAAAGAGATCACACTTTGCTCAGATTTGAATTGTTTCACAAATTACAATTTGGTTATTTCTGTAACTGTATTTCCAAAAACTGTAAGCTTTTCATCTCTAGTAAGTCCTATATATGATATATTGTTGTGAAATAAAATACAAATCCCTTACATATTATTCTCTTTTTCTATAGTCTTGTTCATGTAACGCAAATCCTATTTCTCAAAAACAGATGTTCATGCATTTAACAAAAGCATTTCAAAAAATAAGAAGCAAAATCTGACAGAACTGAAGGGAGAAATAGCTAAACCCACAAGCATAGTTGTAGGCATCAATACTCTCAATAATAGATATAACTAGTGAAAAATAAATCAATAAACATATAGATGAACTAAGAAAATACTATCTAACAACTATATCTAATTGCAACAAAAGCAAAACATGTATTTCTTTCAAGTGCACATTGAAAATTTATCCAGATAAATCATGAAACAAATGTCTGACATGTTGTCTTGAAACAAACGTTACCAATTTAAAAGAACTGCAATCATGCAAAGGATGTTCTCTGACTGAAATGGAGTTAAGCTAGAAATCAATAACAGAAAAACAAGCGAAAATACTCAAACATGGTCAAAGAACAAGCCTTAAGGTAAATTAGAAAACATTTTGAACTGCGGGAAAATAAAAATACAACATATCAAAATTTGTGAGACACAATAAAAGCAGTGCTTGTAGACAGTTTATAACATTAAATACTAATATTAGAGTAGAAGAAAGGTCTCAACTCATAATCTAGACTCCTGCTTCGAGAAACTAGAAAAACAAGAACAAAATAAACACAAATCAAGCAGAAGAGAAGAAATAATAAAAATAAGAGCAGCAATCAATGATTTGGAAACATAAAAACAATAGTGAAAGTCAGTGAAACCAAAAATTGGTTCTTTAAAAAGAACAATAAAATTGATAAACCTCTAGCAAGACAGACAAAGAATAGGAAAGAGAAGGCAAAAGTTAATAATATCAGAAATAAAATACGGAATATCACTGAAAACCTCACAGACATTAAGAGGATAACGAATACTATGAACAACTAACGCTAGGCACATAAATCTGACAACTTGTATAATGGTCCAATTCTTCAAAACCCAAAAACTATTTGAATTCACCCACGATGAACTAGATAACCTAAGTAGTCCTATAACTACTAAAGAAATTGAATTCATAGTTTAAAACCTTCCAAAAAGGAAATTTTCAGGGACCTTCAAGATGGCAGAGGAGTAAGACATAGAGATCACCTTCCTTCTCACAAATGCGTCAAAAATACATCTACAGTGGAACATCTCCTACAGAACACCTACTGAATGCTGGCAGAAGACCTCAGACTTCCCAAAAGGCAAGAAAATCACCGCATAACTGGGTAGGGCAAAAGAAAAAAGAAAAAACAGAGATAAAAGTATAGGGACAGGACCTGCACCTCTGGGAAAGAGCTGTGAAGGAGGAAAAGTTTCCACACATTAGGGAGCCCCTTCACTGGAGGAGACGGGGGGTGGACAGGGGCGAATCTTCAGAGCCATGGAGGAGAGTGCAACAACAGAGGTACAGAAGGCAAAGCAGAGAGATTCCCACACAGAGGATCACTGCCGACCAGCACTCACCAACCCAAGAGGCTTGTCTGCTCACCGCCGGGGTGGGTGGGGGATGGGGGCTGG
>NW_020174442.1:2815481-2935776 GCF_003031525.2 Neophocaena asiaeorientalis asiaeorientalis | reverse complement strand
TGGGGGCTGGGGCTCGGGCTTTGGAGGTCAGATCCCAGGGAGAGGACTGGGGTTGGCTGTGTGAACACAGCCTGAAGGGGGCTAGTGCGCCACAGGTAGCCAAGAGGGAGTCCGGAAAAAGTCTGGACCTGCCTAGGAGGCAAAAGACCATTGTTTTGGGGTACATGAGGAGAGGGGACTCCTTCCCTGATGCCCACAGAAGACAGAGCACCACCTAAAAAAGCTCCAGAGATGGGCATGAGACACAGCTATCAGCTCAGACCCCAGAGACGGGCATGAAATGCTAACACTACTGCTGCAGCCACAAAGAATTCTGTGCGCAAGCACAAGCCACAATCCACACCCCTCCAGGAGCCTGCACAGCACACCACTGCCAGGGTCCCATGATCCAGGGACAAGTTCCCCGGGAGAACACAAAGCATGCTTCAGGCTGCTGCAATGTCATGCCGGACTCTGCCGCTGCAGGCTCCCCCAACATTCCAATTATGACAACTGTACCTCTCCATCCCCATGTCCTGAATGAGCAAGAGCCCCCTAATCAGCTGCTGCTTTTAATCCTCTCTGGGTGGGAACAGATGCCTGAGAGCGACCTACACGCAGAGGTGGAGGCAAATCCAAAGCTGAACACCAGGAGCTGTGCGAACAAAAAAGAGAAAGGGAAATTTCTCCTAGCAGCCTCCAGAGCAGCGGATTAAATCCCCACAATCAACTTGATGTAGCCTGCATCTGTAGAATACCTGAATAAACAATGAATCACCTCAAAATTGAGGCTCTGAACTTTGGGAGCAACAGTAGACTCAGGGTTTGCTGTCTGTGACTGAATTGTTTCTGATTTTTACATTTATCATACTACAGTTTTTAGTGCTTGTTATCATTGGTGGATTTGTTTATTGGTTTGGTTGCTCTCCTCTTCTGTTTGTTTTTATTTATTATTATGTCTACCTTTTTTCTCCCTTTTCTTCTGAGTCATCTGGCTGACACGGCCTTCGTGCTCCGGTCTGGTGTCAGACCTGAGCTTCTTAGGAGTGAGAACCAGTTCAGAACACTGAACCACCGCATACCTCCTGGCCCCACGTAATATCAATCGGCAAGAGCTCTCCCAGAGATCTCCATCTCAATGCTAAGACTGAGCTCCACCCAACGGCCAGCAAGCTCCAGTGCTGGACACCCCATGCCAAACAACTAGCAAAACAGGAACAAAATACCACCCATTAGCAGAGAGGCTGCCTAAATCATACTAAGTTCACCGATGCCCCAAAACACACCACCGGACACAGGCCTGCCCACCAGAAAGACAAGTTCCAGCACCCCCGCCCCACCAGAACACAGGCACCAGTCCCCTCCAGCAGGAAGCCTACACAAGCCACTGAACCAACCTAACCCACCTGGGGGCAGACACCAAAAACAAAGGGAACTACGAACCTGCAGTCTGCAAAAAGGAGACCCCAAACAGAGTAAGGTAAACAAAATAAGAAGACAGAGAACTATGCAGCAGATGAAGGAGCAAGGTAAAAACCCACCAGACCAAAGAAATGAAGAGGGAATAGGCAGCCTACCTGAAAAAGAATTCAGAGTAATGTTAGTAAAGATGATCCAAAATCTTGGAAAAAGAATGCAGAAAATACAAGAAACATTTAACAAGGACCTAGAAGAACTAAAGAGTGAACAAACAATGATGAACAACACAAATAAATGAAATTAAAAATTCTCTAGAAGGAATCAATAGCAGACCAACTGAGGCAGAAGAACGGATAAGTGATCTGGAAGATAAAATAGTGGAAATAACTACTGCAGAGCAGAATAAAGAAAAAAGATTGAAAAGAATTGAGGTCAGTCTCAGAGACCTCAGGGACAACATTAAACACACCATTTGAATTATAGGGGTCCCAGAAGAAGAAGAGAAGAAGAAAGGGACTGAGAAAATAGTTGAAGAGATTACAGTTGAAAATTTCCATAACATAGGAAAAGAAATAATCAAGTCCAGAAAGCACAGAGAGTCCCATACAAGATAAATCCAAGGAGAAACAAGCCAAGACACATATTATTCAAACTAAAAAATATTAAACACAAAGAAAAAATATTAAAAGCAGCAAAGGAAAAACAACAAATAACACACAAGGGAATCCTCATGAGGTGAACAGCTGATCTTTCAGCAGAAACTCTCCAAGCCAGAAGGGTGTGGCAGGACATATTTAAAGTGACGAAAGGGAAAAACCTAAAACCAAGATTACTCTACCCAGCAAGGATCTCATTCAGATTCCACGGAGAAATTAAAACCTTTACAGACAAGCAAAAGTTAAGAGAATTAAGCACCACCAAACTAGCTTGACAACAAATACTAAAGGAACTACTTTAGGCAGGAAACACAACAGAAGGAAAAGACCTACAATAACAATCCCAAAACAATTAAGAAAATGGTCATAGGAACATACATATCGATAATTACCTTAAATGTAAATGGATTAAATGCTCCAACCAAAAGACATCGACTGGCTGAATGGATACAAAAACAAGACCATATATATGCTGTCTACAAGAGACCCACTTCAGACCTGGGGACACATATAGACTGAAAGTGAGGGGACAGAAAAAGATGTTCCATGCAAATGGAAATCAAAAGAAAGCTGGAGTAGCAATTTTCGTATCAGACAAAACAGACTTTAAAATAAAGACTATTACAAGAGACAAAGAAGGATACTACATAACGATCAAGGAATCAAACCAAGAAGAAGATGTAACACTGTAAATATTTATGCACCCAACATAGGAGCACCTCAATACATAAGGCAAATGCTAACAGTCATCAAAGAGGAAAATGACAGTAATACAATCATAGCAGGGGACTTTAACACCCCACTTTCATCAACAGACAGATCATCCAAAATGAAAATAAATAAGGAAAAACAAGCTTTAAATGACACATTAAACAAGATGGACTTAATTGATATTTATAGGACATTCCATCCAAAATCAACAGAATACACTTTTTTCTCAAGTGCTCATGGAACATTCTCCAGGATACATCATATCTTGGGTCACAAATCAAGCCCTGATAAATTTAAGGAAATTGAAATCGTATCAAGTATCTTGTCCAACCACAACACTATGAGACTAGATATCAATTATGGAAAAAATCTGTAAAAAATACAAACACATGGAGGGTAAACAATACACTACTAAATAACCAAGAGATCACTGAAGAAATCAAAGAGGAAATCACAAAATACCTAAACAAATGACAGTGAAAATGTGACAACCCAAAACCTATGGGATGCAGCAAAAGCAGTTCTAAGAGGGAATTTTAGAGCAATACAATCCTACCTCAAGAAAAGTCTCTCAAATAACCAACCTAACCTTACACCTAAAGCAACTAGAGAAAGAGGAACAAAAAATACCCAAAGTTAGCAGAAGAAAAGCTATCATAAAGATCAGACCAGAAATAAATGAAATAGAAATGAAGGAAACAATAGCAAAGATCAAAAAACTAAAACCTGGTTCTTTGAGAAGATAAACAAAATGGATAAACCATTATCCAGACTCATCAAGAAAAAAAGGGAGAAGATTCAAATCAACAGAATTAGAAATGAAAAAGGAGAAGAAACAACTGATACTGCAGAAATACAAAGGATCATGAGAGATTACTACAGGCAACTATATGCCAATAAAATGGACAGCCAGGAAGAAATGGACACATTCTTAGAAAAGCACAACCTTCTGAGACTGAACCAGGAAGAAATAGAAAATATAAACAGACTAATCACAAGCACTGAAATTGAAACTGTGATTAAAAAACTTCCAACAAACAAAAGTCCAGGACCAGATGGCTTCACAGGCAAATTCCATCAAACATTTAGAGAAGAGCTAACTTCTATCTTTCTCAAACTCTTCCAAAATATAGCAGAGGTTGGAACACTCCCAAACTCATTCTACGAGGCCACCATCACCCTGATACCAAAACCAGACAAAGATGTCACAAAAAAAAGAAAACTATAGGCCCTTAACACTGATGAACATAGATGCAAAAATGCTCAACAAAATACTAGCAAACAGAATCCAACAGCACATTAAAAGGATCATACACCATGATCAAGCGGGGTTTATCCCAGGAATGCAAGGATTCTTCAATACACACAAATCAATCAATGTGATATACCATATTAACAAATTGAAGGATAAAAACCATATGATATCTCAATAGATGCAGGAAAAGCTTTTGACAAAATTCAACGCCCATTTATGATAAAAAAAAACCCTCCAGAAAGTGGGTATAGAGAGAACCTATCTCAACATAAGAAAGGACATATATGACGAACCCACAGCCAACATTGTTCTCAATGGTGAAAAACTGAAAGCATTTCCACTAAGATCAGGAACAAGATAAGGTTGCCCAATCTCACCACTATTATTCCACATAGTTTTGAAGTTTTAGACACAGCAATCAGAGAAGAAAAATAAATAAAAGGAATCGAAATTGGAAAAGAAGAAGAAAAACTGTCACTGTTTGCAGATGACATGATACTATACACAGAGAATCCTAAAGATACTATCAGAAAACTACTAGAGCTAATCAATGAATCTGGTAAAGTAGCAGGATACAAAATTAATGCACAGAAATATTTTGCATTCCTATACACTAATGATGAAAAATATGAAAAATAAATTAAGGAAACACTCCCATTTACCACTGCAACATAAAGAGTCAAATACAAAAGACCTGTATGCAAAAAACTATAAGACACTGATGAAAGAAATTAAAGATGATACAAACAGATGGAGAGATATACCATGTTTTTAGTTTGGAAGAATCAACATTGTGAAAATGACTATACTACCCAAAGCAATCTACAGATACAGTGCAGTCTATATCAAACTACCACTGGCATTTTTCACAGAACTAGAAAAAAAAAATTTCACAATTGGTATGGAAACACAAAAGACCCCGAATAGCTAAAGCAATCTTGGGAAAGAAAAACGGAGCTGGAGGAATCAGGCTCCCTGACTTCAGACTATACTACAAAGCTACAGTAATCAAGACAGTATGGTATGGGCTGAAAAACACAAATATAGATCAATGGAACAGGATAGAAAGCCCACAGATAAACCCACACATCCATGGCCACCTTATTTTTGATAAAGGAGTCAAGAATATACAATGGAAAAAAGACGGCCTCTTCAATAAGTGGAGCTGGGAAAACTGGACAGCTACGTGTAAAAGAATGAATTTAAAACACTCCCTTACACCATACACTAAAATAAACTCAAAATTCATTAAAGACCTAAATGTAAGACCAGATACTGTAAAACTCTTAGAGGAAAACATAGGAAGAACACTCTTTGACATAAATCACAGCAAGACCTTTTTTGACCCACCTTCTAGAGTAATAGAGATTAAAAACAAAAATAAACAAATGGGACCTAATGAAACTTAAAAGCTTCTGCACAGCAAAGGAAATCATGAACAAGACGAAAAGACCACCCTCAAAATGGGAGAAAGTGTTTTCAAATAAAGAAACAGTCAAAGGATTAATCTCCAAAATATGCAAGCAGCTCATGCACTGCAACATCAAAAAGAAAGCAAACAATCCAATCCAAAAAAGGGCAGAAGACCTAAACAGACATTTCTCCAAAGAAGATATACAGATTGCCAACAAACACAGGAAAGGATGCTCAAGAACACTAATCATTAGAGAAATGCAAATCAAAACCACAATGAGGTATTACTTCACACCAGTAAGAATGGCCATCATCAAAAAATCTATAAACAATATATGCTGGAGAGGGTGTGGAGAAAAGGGAACCCTCTTGCACTGTTGATGGAATGTAAATTGATAGAGCTACTATGGAGAATAGTACGGAGGTTCCTTAAAAAACTAAAAATAGAACTACCATATGACCCAGCAATCCCACTACTGAGCATATACCCTGATGAAACCATAATTCAAAAAGAGACATGTACCACAATGTTTATTACAGCACTATTTACAATAGCCAGGACATGGAACCAACCTAAGTGTTCATCAACAGATGAATGGATAAAGAAGATGTGGCACATATATATAATGGAATATTACTCAGCCATAAAAAGAAAGGAAATTGAGTTATTTGTAGTGAGATGGACAGATCTAGAGTCTGTCGTACACAGTGAAGTAAGTCAGAAAGAGTAAAACAAATACTGGATGCTAACACATATATATGGAATCTCAAAAAAAAAAAAAAAGGTTCTGCTGAGCCTAGGGGCAGGACAGGAATGACACAGACATAGAGAATGAACTTGAGGACACGGGGAGGGGAAGGGTAAGCCGGGACAAAGTGAGGGAGTAGCACTGATATATATACACTACCAAATGTAAAATAGATAGCTAGTGGAATACAGCTGCATCACACAGGGAGATCAGTTCTGTACTTTGTGTCCCCCTAGAGGGGTGGGATAGGGTGGGTGGGAGGCAGACGCAACAGAGAGGGGATACGAAAAGATATGTATATGTATAGCAGATTCACTTTGTTATACAGCAGCAACTAACACAACATTTTAAAGCAATTATACTCCTATAAAGATGTTTTAAAAAACAAAAGAAAGTAAACCAGTCAAAGAAAAACAAAACTGTGTGATTCCACATATATGAGGTATCGAAAACAGTCAGATTAATAGAATCAAAGAGTGGAATGGTGGTTTCCAGGGGATGGGGAGAGGGAGGAATGGTAGTTACTAACTAATTGACATAAAGTTTCAGTTAAGCAAGATGAATAAGCTCTGGAGATGTACTCTACAACTTTGTATCTATAGTCAACAATACTGTATCATATCCTTAAACTTTATTAAGAATGTAGATCTCATGTTAATTGTTCTTACCAAAAGAAAAAGTCAATAAAGTTTTTTTAAAAACTCCAAAAAAAAAAAGAAAAGAAATTTTCAGGTCTATATTGTTTTACTGGCAAATTCTACAAAATATTTAAAAAGAAATAACATCAATTCTACACACTTCTACAGAAAAAAAAAAATCATCTATGTTTTTCCAAGACTCATTTGGAAGTCATTTCTACATGATCACATCAAATAGTAAATGTCAGAACCCTGAAAATTACATGAAAAGTATACACACTCATGTATAAATGCTGACAGGCAGAGATGACTGAGAATTACAATGTCTCTGAGCTTTATCATTTCATCCATATAAACATGAGCTTGAAATTTCTATATCTCACAGTTAAAATCTAGCTGTGTTACAATTAACTCAATGCATAAAATAATTCGTAACTTTGTTTCAGTAAATCACCCTTTGTAGACATTATATGTGCATTTTTTTATGCATCCAGGAGATGGGGAGGACAGAAACGCAAATTAATGAGACAGAGAGAAACAGCAAAGACGATTAAATAGTGTGTTTGATTCCCAACCATTCTACTCATTGACACATACTCAGGCGTGAGCATTAGATAGAAAACATGACTCTGCTGTTTCCTCAGTTGGCCTCAGTTCTTGAGTGTCTCCTGTAAAGTGAGCAACTCTCCTTTTGAGTGCATGTATGTAGTAAGCAAAAGATGTAACTCTATTCTACATGATTCTTAGAGCTTATATTAACCTAGAAACATGATGCACATCTGAGCATTTATTTACATGATCAGAGATTTTAAGAAGTGAACAAAATGGCACCATAATAAATAACTCTGAGAAACAGGAGGAGAAATGCTGATATGACACTAAAGGAATGACCACATGTACTATAATATACTACATGACAATGAATATGAGCTGAGAAAAGAAGGAGGAGAGAGGCTTTGGCAATCAAAGAGCACAACAGAGTAAGACAAACAAATGCAAGTCGTGGTGATCATAGAAGAACACAAGTGCGCTACAGGGCAGACCACTGGTGATAAGCAAGCACACTAAATGAAAACATTAAATCCTCTCTGGATGAAAATTTCAATCTATCCACTACCGGAGACAGCTTGTCTATTACACAAACCACTTTGACTAAATATGAAAGTGTGTGATATTTTCCATCGTTGGGAGCTCTGATTAAATCATTGCTTAAGGTGTGCACTATAACACATTTCTAAGAGTTAAAAGTTATACTGATTATTGATCAATTAATCCCATAAACATTTTAATACATATTTTGTTTACTAACAGGTAACAAACAAATAGTTGAAATTCTTGTTTTAGGAACTTCACCAGAACCAAAGATTGCAAAGAGGCCCAAGGCTTGTCTTGCTTATTCACACTCAGTTCACTTATTTCCCTTGAAAAACCGATTTGACAGAGTAGATTATTTCTTCCCCTTTGAAAACTCTATTCTTCATTTCCTAAGACTTTAAACAACATTCTGAATTGAAAAGTGTGTTCTTTTTCCTATAGGTATACATGGACCCTAAACATGCAGATTTCAAATACCCTCCAGTTGATGACATATCATTATCAGAGCAGATATAATCTCAGACTTTTTGGGTGTGCATTTCTTTCATCTGTTATAAAAGATAACAGATAAGTTATCTGTCCCATCCCTATCTCCACCATCTATTAAAGTGTACCCTTCTAAACTTCCTTCCATTATTTTACTCTTATATATTCATCAAAATATATTAAATTATATTTGGGTAAAGAATCTGTATCCAGATGAAAAGACAGGCTTTCTTGTAAGCTATTATTTCCAAATGAGATCTTAGTTCATTAAGAGGTAAAAAACTTACTAGTTTGAGTAGTATTATGTGTGCTCTTAGTTTGTGGGCTTTTTTTTCTTCGTTAGTCTGTAACTCTGTCTAGTATGTTTTTAGTTCCAGCAATGATTTAACATGGGATCTTACCAGATAACTCCAAAGCAATAAACAACTATTTTATAGTTTTCTTAAGCATTTGTATATGCATAAAAATATATACAATTACGTGTGCATGCTTGTAAAATAAATACATCTACGCATTTCACTGGACTTCCTACTTTCATTCAATGTTGGATTTGCAAATCCACCCATGCTGATAAATGTAGTTCTGTTTAACTTATTTCTATGTATGCTTTGTACAGTATTCTATGACTATGAATTTTGTCTGTCCATGCAATCACTGATCATCCTTTAAGATAGGACATTGGACTCTCATGGTAATATAGGCAATACTTCAATGACATACATATGCATGTTGCCTTTATAATTCTAAATTTGTCTTAGAAGTCAAACACTGGGTTCATCTCTTGCAGTTTCTTTCTTTTCCAAGATCTTATTCCTTTAATTTTTCATTTCCTTGTAGCTCTCTGCTGCTTTCAAGGAGATATTGTTTAAGATTTTATCCAAATTTTTTTATTATTCTCAATGAAATCATGGTTGGTAAATTACCTTGCCCACAGTTACCTCGAAGCCCCATTTATTCCTCACATACTAATTCTTCCTTATACCTGATGTTTTACTTTTTTTTTTTTTTTTCTTGCAGTACACGGGCCTCTCACTGCTGTGGCCTCTCCCGATGCGGAGCACAGGCTCCCGACGCGCAGGCTCAGTGGCCATGGCTCACGGGCCCAGCCGCTCTGCGGCATGTGGGATCTTCCCGGACCGGGGCACGAACCCGGGACCCCTGCATCGGCAGGCGGACTCTCAACCACTGCGCCACCAGGGAAGCCCTGATGTTTTACTTTTAATTAACTGTCTTGCTCCGTCTAAATTTTCCTAGCAGAATAGTAGTATTAGACATAATAGCGGAAGCAACATGATTCACAAAGAACTTACTTATTCACCCTGACCAAGTCATGAAAGGTACAGCAGAACTTCAGTATCCAAGAAGTTCTAGAGTGGTCAGGCTTGCTACAGACCTTTTTAACCTATAATCCAGACTACAACCACGATGATCTTAAATTCTTTCCCAAATCCAGCCCCAGACTTCTTCCAAAGTGAAACTACCTAGATCACAGTTGCTCAACTTCTGATAAAAATCACTATTGACTTCATTTGCTTGAGTTACTCTGCTTCTCTACAATATCTTGCTGACCCGTGCATATCCTCCTGAATTTAGTGTAATAATTTATTACTTTTAACTTAAACTGATACATTTCCCTTTTTTAATAGATTTCTCTTCTGATCCCTACTACCCAATATTTCAATATTTTCCACAATTCCTATTTGTTTCCTTCAGAGCAGTTATCACAACTTCCAATGATATATTTTTCTTTTTTTTTTTTTTTGTCTTTCTCCCCTACTAGAATAAACTCCATGAAGGAAAGAATCATGTCTGTCTAGAGATGCCATTGTATCTCTAGCATTTAAAAAAATCATCTGGTTTGCAAGGCAGAAATAGAGACACAGATGTAGAAAACAAACATATGGACACCAAGGGGGGAAAGTGTGGGGGTGGTGTGATGAATTGGGAGATTGGGACTGACATATATACACTAATATGTATAAAATAGATAACTAATAAGAACCTGCTGTATAAAAAATAAAATTCAAAAAAATTATCTCGTGCACAAAAGGACTCTAAGTAAATATTTCTTGAGTTATTTCATGTGTTTTCACTTGTCAGTGCTGTGGATTTCAAGGTAGATTTTAAGGTCAATGAAAAAAAATAAAACTGAAGCCGAAACACCCTTTTAAAGTACGTACTATGTACCAAACACTTTACTTAAGGTGTTTTATTTATTATTATAAAACCATGTAATGTAGGTATCATGATCCCCATTTTATAGATGAAGAAATTAAGATACAGGGAAATTAAGTAAATTCTATAAATTTAGCTGCTGATGGCAGAGATGAATTTTAATCCCATTTCCATTTGATTCTGAACTCAGACCTATCTACTGTACCACACTGCCCTAGGGGGAGCACTTCTGATTTATAGATAGCTTTAGATAATCTTCACAAACCCTGCAATTTAAATGCATGTATATGTATCGCTGAGTCACTTTGCTGTGCACCCGAAACTAGCACAACATTGCTGATCAACTATATTCCAATATAAAATAAAAAATTTTAAAAGAAAACAGAAAAAAAAATTTTTAAGCCTATAATGAATGAAAAAAATAAAGTTCTTTGAACTCCAGTGTGCTCCTCTGCCTTATCTCTCCATGTGCTAGAATGCACATTCAGGAAACAAGCAATTCCTGTCAGAAGTACTGCATTCACATTATTTGTGTTTCAATGTCCTTGTCACGAAACTGTCTGGAATTATGATTAAATATCATTACCCTTAAAGACATCTCATCTCCATAAATTTTATATCTAAATTATTGGGATGTATTCAATTTGCAGATGTCACTTCCAATATATATATAAAACTGATGTTTTTCTGGATTACTGGGTCACTGAAACTGAGTGAACTACCTGTTTTTCTAATATGTGGGAAAAGAATATATCAAAAGTAACCATGGCATATAATAATAGGTGGGACCTAAGCTGTTGTAGGGCCAACATATTTAATGCTCAGAGGTGGAACCTAAGGTCCAAAGAGATTAAATAATTGGCACAATGCTAAGCAGCTTGCTAATGGCATAGCTAGCAGCATTCTAATCACTTTATAACATACATACCACTTATTAGTTCCTGTTTCCCAAGTGAACGGTTCATAAATAATAAATTATAATGTTTCATCCTAAGAGATTTATGATTTCTTTCTTACTGACTATGCCTAATTCTCCTTTTCCTTAGTTCCAATACCTAAATTCTCATTAAGTGCTTCGTTCTGTAACTTAACTTTTCAATACAACATTCATTAGTTACACTAATTGGACAATGCATTACTATTCTCCAAGGAGCAAATTCTTTTTCATTTCAGTAGCTAGGAAATGGAAACCCCGAGTAAACTTACTGGGCTTTTTATGATAAAAGTTTGGATGTGTGATTTATATAATCTAGGAATCTTAAAAATAATCATACTTGGCAATCTCAAATTTACCCCAGTATTCATACATGAATTCAACCAAACATTTATTGAGCATCTACATGCTGCAGTAATTTACTCATACAAAGATGAGTAGTTTATATTCTTTGCCAACAAGTTCACTCACAGATTAGTGGAGTAAACATACATAGACATAATATTATGTAATAATATATAAGAACTTCCTGGAAAAGTATAGCCCAAATTATGTACACAATTTTTTTTCTTTTCAGCTTTAAGAGATATAATTGACAAATAGAAATTGTATATATTTAAGGTATACAACTTGATGTTTTGATGTAAGTATACATAGTGAAATGACACCATAATCAAGCTAATTAATATATTCATCATGTCACATAGTTACCATTTATGTGGGGCAGCTTGGGCGGGGGGGCAAATACTTAGGATCTACCCTCTTACCAAATTTCAAGTACACAATACAGTATTGTTACCTATAGTCACCATGCTATACTTTAGAGCTCCAGAACTTATTCATCTTACATAACTGAAACTTTGTAGCCTTTGGTCAGTATCTCCTCATTTTCCCTTCCCCTCAACCCTTGGCAACCTACTCTGTGTGTCTATGAAAGCACTTCTGTGACTCCACATATAAGTGAGGTCATGTATTACTTAACTTTCTGTGTCTGGCTTATTTCACCTAGCATAATGTCCTCCAGGATCATGCATGTTGCCACAAACAGCAGAATTTTGTTCTGGTGAATAATATTCCATTGTGTGTGTGTGTGTGTGTATGTGTGTCACATTTTCTTGATCCATTCATCTATCAATAGATATTAAGGTTGTTTTCACATCTTTGCTATTGAAAATAATGTTGCAATGAACATGGGAGTCCAGATATCTTTTTGATATCCTGTTTTCATTTCCTTTGGATATATACCCAGAAGTGGGATTGCTGGATCATATGGTAGTTCTATTTTTAACTTTTTGAGGAACCTCCATACTTTTTTCTGTGATAGCTATACCAACTTACAATCCCACCATTAGTGCATCAGGATTCCTTTTTCTACACAGCCTCATCAATACTTGTTACCGTTTGTCTTCTGCTAATAGTCACTCTAACAGATGCGAGGTTATATCTCATTGTAGTTTTGATTTGGATACCCCTGATAATTAGGGATGCTGATTACCTTTTCATATATCTGTTGATTTTTGTATGTCTTCTTTTGAGAAATGTGTATTCAGGTCTTTTGTCTACTTTTTCGTCAGGGTTTTGTTGGGTTTTTTTTTTTCTATTGAGTTTATGAGTTCCTTATGTATGTTGGATAATTAACCCTTTATCAGATACATGGTTTGCAAATATTTTCTCCTACTCCATAGGTTGCTTTTTCACTCTATTGTTTCTTCTGCAGTTGTTTGTTTCAGAAGATTTTTAGTTTGATGCAATCCTGTGTGTCTATTTTTACTTTTGTTGCTTGTGATTTTGTGATCATATTAAAAAAAAAATCACTGTCCAGACCAATGTCAAGAAGCTTTTTCCTATGTTTTCTTCTAGGAGTTTTACAGTTTCTATCTCATGTTTAAGTCTTTAATCCATTTTAAATTGATTTTTTAATACAGTATGAGATAGGATCCAATGTCATTCTTCTTCATGTGGATATCCAGTTTTCCCAACACCATTTTTTTGGACTTATTGTGGCACTGTTGTCAAAGGTCAGTTGATCACACATTCATTATTTATGGGCTCTCTATTCTGTTCCATTGATTTATATGTCTGGTTTTGTATCAATGCCATACTATTTTGATTACTCTAGAAGTGTAGTTTGAAATCAGCAAGTGTGATACCTCCAGTTTTGTTCTTCTTGTTCAAGATTGCCTTGACTATTTGGGGCACTTTGCAGTTCCATTTGAATTTTAGGATTTTTTTTCTATTTCTGGGAAGAATGCCTTTGGGGTTTTGATAGAGGTTACAATGAATCTGTAGATCTCACTGGGTAATATGAGCTTTTTAACATTCATAATTCTTCCAATCCATGAACACAGGAGGTCTTTCCATTTATCTGTGTCCTTTTTAAATTCCTACATCAAAATTTTCTAATTTTTAGTGTGCAAATATTTCACCAATTTGGTTACATTTATTCCTTTTATCAGATATTTACATCTACCTTCATCACTAAATTTGGCTTTTAATTTCTTTTCTCAAATAGGTATTCTTAGTTTGATCACAGTGTATACTGGGTTCATAGCATGAGTTAAAGATTATTTTTTCTGTATCTGTACTCCAGAAGATTTTCAGTAATACTGCTAATCATGTCTCTTGAATGTTTGGTAGAAGGCACCCACAAAGCTTGCTTTTATATTTTTATGACTTTGCCCTTCAGATTAAATTTCCCTAATAGTTATACGTTTATTCCTGCTATTTCTCAAGTCAATCTTGATGTAGTATTCTTCTAGCGTTTTATTGTTTGTTTCAAATTATTTGGAGTAGAATCGCTTGTAGAATTCTCTACATTTTTACTATCCATTCAAATATATAGTTTTTTTCATTCCATCCATTCATTCATTCATTTTTTCCCTTAAGTTGATCAACACTATCAGAGATTTATCACTTTAATGGGTTCTTCAAGAAGTCACTTACAGTTTTTTGATCCTCTTTATTATAATTTTGTTTTCTATTTTATTGATATTTGACTTTTGTTCATTATCTTCTCTTCTATTTTCTTTAAATTCATTCTTTTTTATTTTCTGACCTCTGAAGTACTAACCTCATTAATTTTTAGCCTTTTTTTCCAATGTAAACAATTAAAGTATAAACTGTTCTCAAATACCACTTTTGGTATTTAACTGTCATTCAGGTTTATGTATTTTTTTATTTCCATTATGATTCCCTATTTGACCTATGGATTAGTTATTCATTTGTTTTTAATTTCAAAAAGTCTGGTTCTCTTCTTAGTAATTACTCTCTTATGTCAGTCTTGCAAGCTTTATAATTCTTTTTTATTGTTCTACCACTTCTTGGCACTGAGTCCTTTTCCCTAGTCTCTCCTTTTATTTTTTGATTGAAGTTCCAAGAACTCAGGGAAAAAAATTCTTAAGAGGTTTTCAAAATGTTGACAACTAAAGAGTAGAAAAGATCCTCAGGAAAAAACCCAAAAGTAGAGAAGTGTGTTTTCAATACTATTTTCTGAAAACAGCAGGGATAGTATTTATGGATAAGCGTCCCCCTCCCCTCCCCCACCCCCCACTCCACCAGGAACAGAGAAACACAATTTCTCCATAAATGCCTGATGACAGAGTTCCTCTTTTTCACAATACCCCTTAGACTCATGCGTTGCTTATGGTTGGAAATTACAATGAGGGTCTATAAAACACACTGAGTTTTAGAATATCATTCTTTTTTTTTTTTTTTCCGGTACGTGGGCCTCTCACTGCTGCGGCCTCTCCCGCTGCGGAGCACGAGCACAGGCTCCGGACGCGCAGGCCCAGTGGCCATGGCCCACGGGCCCAGCCGCTCTGCGGCACGTGGGATCCTCCAGGACCGGGGCACGAACCCACGTCCCCCGCATCAGCAGGCGGACTCTCAACCACTACACCACCAGGGAAGCACCTGAATATCATTCTTTATTTGACATAACTGCTATGATGGCTCAGGATCTGTGTGTTGTAAACTTTAGGGATGTTAGGTCAGGGATAAGATAATATGTATCTTCCTAGATTTTGAAAATTTAGAAACTATGGACTCAATGATGGATGAATCCAATTCTGGAGATCATGAAATATCTATACTAGATCCAGTGGAGGGAGAACAGCTCAGGACACAACTGTTGAAGAAGGAACTGAGTCATGAATTAGGCACACGTATGAGTGTCCTCTATTGGTAGGGAATATTTTCAGACTTGAACTGTACTAAACACTTAATTTCTACAAGATGAATGATATAATTTGTGGGCTTTAATATTTTTATGAAAAATTATTAATAGAAAATATACTCATCTTGTTTAAATTTGGGGCCCTTTTTGAATTGATACAATTAGTGAGGAATGCAGAATTGTGAATTGTTCATTGTATAACCTGTTTGAATACAGTAGGTTAGACAACACAGGTGTAAAGCAGAATAAAAAGAAAGAAAATAATCAAAATTTAATGTAACTTTGCAGTTAACTTAATGGATGCCTTAATAAGACCCATTAGAAATTTTATTGTACAATAGCAGACAAACATTCTTTGCAAGCCAGAACTGCCCAACTCATCACTGATCCCAGACAATCGTGTAAGAACTATGTACCTTGAGAAGTAATTACATAGAGGGAGATGAAGGACTTTCTGATACCCTACTGTGAAGAGCAGGGACCAGATATATATCTAGTTTCCAATGGGTTTGACTTTTCAGCCTAAGTGCTTAAAATACATACACACACACACACACAAACATACACACATTCACACACACAGCCCTGGGGAAGGCAAGTAGGGAAACACTCTTCTAACCACCTGTGATATTGTAATTTGTAGTAAGTAATATATATTGAATCTTCATCCTAGTCCAAGCTCCTGGCACAGAGCTCCTAAATGATCAGAGAGATAAAGCATCTTTCGTTGTGTTAATAAAGTGACTTTTGAAATGCACCTAAGGATGCATTTAAGGATGGGGGCTGGTTCCCAGGAGAACCAACCATGTGACTTGAGGAATGGAACTTTCAGTGCCACCACCTCTGACCTCCAGGGAGGGAAGGGGGCTACAAGTTGAATCAATACCTGACGGCCAATGAGTTACATCAGTCATGCCTATGTAATGAAACCTCCATAAAAACCCAAAAGGATGGGGATTGCAGAGCTGCCTGGTGAACACGTGGATGTGCTGGAAGAGTGGCAAACTCAGACATCATAGAAGTTCCTCATCCTTTCGCCTCATCTTGTCCTCTGAATCTCTTCTATCTGGCTATTCCTGAGTTATATCCTTTTATAGTAAACCAGTAATCTGGTAAGTAAAATGTTTCTCTGATTTTTGTGAGTTACTCCAGCAGATTAATCGAACCCAAGGAGGGGGTTGTTGGAGGCTCCAATCAATAGCCAGTAGGTCAGAAGCACAGGAGCAACCTGTACTTGCAATTGGCATCTGAAGTTGCAGGGAGAGGCACTCTTGTAGGACTGAACCCTTAACCTATAAGATTTGACACTATCTCCAGGTAGATAGTGTCTGAGAATTGCTTGCTGGTGAGGAAGTAAAACCACCACACAAGTCAGAATTGGTATCAGAATTGTACACCACAACTCAGTTCTTTCATAAAGGAAATAATACCAGTCTAACCAGGTCAATTCCATGCCACCAACAGAACTACACTTACAGTTGGATAGGCTTAGAGTACAAGTAAAAGTCAAGTGTAACTATATGGCTTCCACTAATACTTTCTTCTCAGAACATAAGAAAAAAATTTATTGCAAGGAGTAGGTTTACATGATTGCAGCCCCTAATCATGTAAACCTACTCCTTGCAATGAATTTATGTATATATATATATATATATATATATATATATACAGATACTATAATTATCCTCAATTATACATAATCATCCTTTCAAGTCCTATAACCATAAAGTAGTAGAATTTTGGTATAAGGTAAGAAAGAGGCCCCACTTAGAATTTAAGCTAAAGTCATGAGCTCCAGCCCAATTTTCCAGAGAGTTCTGCACTGAGGTAACAGGCTTTCATCTAATAATAAAGCAATACTATATTCGTCATTTACAGCTCTCCTTTATACCTCTTTCAGGAAACTCTGTGATGAGGGTAAATTGGCCAAGGCAGAATCTTGGAATTTCTGAATCTAGTCTCTATTCCATAATGTCATCTTAATATATAACGTCATCCATCAAAATCTCACTCAAATCTGAATGAACAAACACACACACTCACATGTGCACACATACACTACTACACATTGCTTCAGCCCACCTCCGAGTTTACCTGGAGAAACATCAGACAGCTCCCAGCACACAGACAACTTCCGCCCTGAAGCAGTGTGTCTCTGAAATTCTCTGCCTGGAAGCCTCATTCACTGCCATGGGAGCTTGCTCAGTCCTGGGCTGAGCAGCCTGTGGTACGTGGGATTTAAGGCCCTCAATAGCACCTTTCAATCAGGAAGGGATAAATATCAGAGAATAGGCATCCCAGATTTCCCATTTCAATGTGAAAAAGTTCTCGACATGGAAATTCTTCCACGTTTCCTCAGAGGGTATACAGTCAGGAATAGTTCTCGGACTTGAGTTTATTATATGGATGAAATAAGGTCCCACCCCCTTCAACAGTCCATTAGGATATCTCCTTGTTTTGCTGTTATAAATATTTTTCTCAAAAGAATGCATTTATGAAGTATCTGTTAGGGGCTGATGGAAGCCTTGCATCCCATGGCAAGAGAGAGTAGTAAGATTCAGGATGGATAGGAATTATGTCTCTTTTGCCAAGCATGGAAAGAGCAATTTTGGAAGAGGAAATGGGAAAAAAAGAACACACAACATTTCAGGATTCTTTTCAGGCAACAGAGAAGAAAATATAAGAAAACCAAGGTTTCAACAGAAGAAAAATAGCACTAACAGACATGTAATGGAAAGAACTACAAGAAATTAGTCTCCCGATATGCCAAGCTAGGAGTTAGAAGACAATGTTCAAGTATTAGATTCATCAGTTACTGGATATTTTATGTTAATAAAATGACATAATATTCCTGAGTCTCAGATTTTCATCTACAAAATGGAGACAATAATATTCAACTTATAGGACTGTGGTGATGACTAAAAGAAATAATTTATGTAAAAATGATATAAACTTTAAAAACGTATGCAAATGTTAGAAATTATTATTATAATCAATCCATCTTTAGACATGCAAGAAAAAATCATTTTTTTTAATGGACATAATGCAAAAAGACTAAATAAAGTCTTAAACCCCCATGTTTAATTAACCTAGCCTTTCTAAGAGCAGGCATGCTACAGCATTATTACCAGCAAGTCTGCTCTATCAATGCCATTGTTTGGTTATCAGTTTGTCTATTCAACTTGGCAGTGAACTTTTATATTTACACAATACGTATCAAAACCTGTGCTAGCTAAGAGGTTGTAGAGAACACAAAGATAAAAGTGCAGAATGAACTGAACGTGAAACAGAAAACAATCTAGTTCAACAAAGAAACAGTAATATTTGGCCTTTATCTGGAAAAGATTTCATGTCTAAAGGGTCTTTTTCCTTAAATAAAATGCAACAGTATTTTATGTTTCCTTTTATTGGACATTACATACTGGTAGACAATAAGTCAAAGATGGGATGTGGGTAGAAAGGAAACACCTAAAATTAAGCAGAACAACAACAGCAAAGCAACAACAAAACAATTGGATTAATTCCCTTTTTAGGGGCCTAAGAATGTACCTCGTTGCCCAGAGAATCCTCCTCATTTCCTATTAAAGGTGATGAGTACTTTGGTGGGCTAGCTGGTCTAATTTTAGAACTATCATATCAAATGATAACCA
Source organism: Neophocaena asiaeorientalis asiaeorientalis (assembly GCF_003031525.2). Taxonomy (NCBI): domain Eukaryota; kingdom Metazoa; phylum Chordata; class Mammalia; order Artiodactyla; family Phocoenidae; genus Neophocaena; species Neophocaena asiaeorientalis. The sequence goes on along the minus strand of NW_020174442.1, from coordinate 2,916,442 downwards.
TTAATAACTACTAATATTACACATCGTGAAAATGAAGGTCAAATACTACAGTTTGGATGTTAAATAAGGTTCAGAATATAACCAGCTTTTAACAGGGCAAATTTTGCTCATCTTACAATAAATTTACTCTAAAAATGTGCTCCTAAACCACACAACCAGCCATACTTTCTTTTCCAGTGTTTAGTAATGGTGACTGTCCTGTCATCATCATGGAACTGAGCAGGACCCTGTGGGGCTCCTGGGCACAAAGCTTTTCTTTGTCCCCTGTTTCTTATTTGTAGGAAATAGGCTTCATTCAGCCTCTATGACCTTCCCTGAGTTCCAAAGGGCCAGTTCAAACAGTTGCTAATCAGGGAAGGGAGGGGATGTAGAGACAAAGGAAGAGCAGTCAAGAAACAATAGTGCAGCCTTAGGGCAGGGTCCTGGTTCCCCCTCAATGAATATACATAACAATATCTTTGAACTGTTTTGCAGATACTAAAACCCCCACCAGGTGAAAGAAATTAACTGTATGTCACCCACAAGTACACAGACCCCAGACTGGTTGGAACCAGAAGGTTGATGATGCTGACTCCCAATTACCTCACCACCAACCAATCAGAAGAATGTCCATGAGCTGATCATGCCTTCCTCTTTGAACCATTCCAATAAAACTCCTCCAGGTCAGGACACAGTTTTGAGGGCATTAGCCTTCTGTGGCCCCCTTTGCCACAGCAGAATAAAGAGTAAAGCTATTCTCTTCTACTCCACGCATAACTCTGTCTCCGAGATTCAATTTGGAACCCGTGTACAGAGGCTGAATTTCGGCATCAATCACTGAGTTTCTTTTCTAACATTCAACATCATGAGGCTCAGTACATTACAGTCTATCATTATAAAGTCAGTCCTGCAATGATTGCCTTCTCCTTCATCCCCAAAAATCAGGTAGAGAATTTTCCAAAAGAAGTCAAAACTTTTACTAATAATAAAATTTTCTAATGCTGGTATTATGCACACACAATCAAAGAAGAAACCTAGAGTTTTCCTATGAAAAAGTCCCTCTCCAGAAGATTGCACCTGTGAGAAGATAATTTTTGAATGTCATTAATACTACAGTGTTCTGGGCTATCCTATAGTCTTACCCTTTCATCAGCCTTTTGCTGATTGTTGGAAAGACTGCTGACTCCGCCCCCTAATCAACCATTTGGTATTTGTAATTCTCCCCTTAATAACAATAATGTGTTTGTGGATTGTGGTTGTCAATGTCCCTGATTAGAATGCAAAGGAAACAGAGGGACATGATCTTAAGTCACTGTTTGCCTTAACAGCTACGTGTAAACTGCTGTACCAGTTTAGGAACTCAGGCTTCACTAAACCAGGACATCCCAATTTTGGTGGAATGAGCAAATGGGATCTGGAGGAGAAGATCCTAGTTCAATAGGCACAGTTGTGAGATCTGGGTGATCAAAGAACTTTGGACTGTTACAGATATGAGCACTACTGGAGGGGAGGATGCGAAGAGGGAAAGGGAGCTGAAAATATACTACCTCACTGCTGTGTTCAGATTACCCTTGAATCTAACTGTACCCACCACCATCTGATATAAGCAACTTTCTGAAGCTCAAATATGATTAAATATTGTCTCTGAAAAAGTTTTTAGTAATTGTGAGCAAAAACACTTCTCCCTCAGCGAAGCTTTACAACACTTATTGTCTTCACCAGTTTTGAGAATGAGTAGTGGGAGGTTGTGGGAGGGGTAATGGAAGCCATTCAGGGGTCCATGTGTCTGGCTCAGAGGGGAAGCCAGGTTTTGCTGAAGTAACACTCCTCTTTCATAGATGAGTCAAGTTCACACAAAGGGTAAGTGGCAAGCCCAGGACCCTGGCTGCTGAAATCTGTGGCCAGAGGTCTTTTTCAGGCACCACATTATCCTTACAGGTTTGGATACTCATCCCAACATTGTTCTCCATGCAAATCCCGGCTAAGGTGGAAATGGAGAAAAGAGAAATCTGCCGATGACTTCTACACACATGACAGTGCATAACTGAAGACTGACTTAGAAATTACCCAAGTGTCTCCAGCTATTTCTAAACATCGTTGTTTGTTTTAGATTCACAATACTGAAATGAAAATAGTTGTAATAAGCTTGGAGACTGCTTAGTACCACCTGCCTCATAAATCAGTATAAAAGGGGAAACCTGGGTTAAACCATCTTCCTAAGGAGCAAACAGGTTCTAACAGCTTCAATCCTTCTCAGTGTAGTAACTTCTCTTTTAGGAAAGGTCATAGCCTTGATGAAAAATGGAATTATACAGCCAGAAGAAACCATGATAAAGCAATTAATTTATCCCCCACACCCAGAAAGGAGTTCATCCTAGATGGGATTATCTATCACCTTTCATCCATGTCTTTTCTAAAAAAGAGCCTCATAAAATGAGCTCAAAGAGGTTCTTTTATATGACAGCACTTTCACAAGTACTATGGCATTGCACAGATGTAAGGGATTATCATTCTTTAAGGATAAAGAGAGTTCAAAATAGCCAGCAGGAAAAAAATACAATGTTTCTTTCACATTTTATTCTAGCACTTCTTTCTCATGACTACCCTAAATGTCTCCTTACTCTAATGAATCTATTTTCCCCTCAAGTTTTGTATAAATATTAATAGAAAACAAAATCATAGGATGTTAGATTTGAAAAATATATCTCCTAATTCATCCCTCTGATTTCATAAATGAGGATACTAAGAACAGTTAGGGCCATAAGCATAAATGTCTATAAAGGCTGTACAGGTAACATAAATAAGAAAATCAGTTGAGTAAGAAAAGTTTTGGGGCCTGAGAAAACAACAGCGCAAGCAGCATGATGAATAGTAACCAACACACAGGCTCAGTGGAAGAGGCAGTGGAGGTGGGGGACTGTGGAAACTTGGAGAGTGCCAGACCATCTGAAGGCAGAGGGTCCCCAATTGTGACCACATGAGAATACAAGCCCTTTGCTAGCTGAAGTAACAAAAAAGCTAAAATCCAAATTTCTGCATGAAAATTTGCTGATTTTAAAATTGTTGCATTAACTTTTAAACACGGGGGAAAAAAATCCACAAACAAATCAATCAAATAGCTGCAGGCCTATTCCGTTCTCCACCCTGCTAGTTCATGCCCTCTGGACTCTGTCACATTTCTAATAGTCTCTGCTTCATTTTCTGTTTAAGAGCCTAAGGAAGAACAGCTTATGACCACTCAGTGGTCATTCCTACCCATTCAGTGGCCTGAGCGGAGGTAGCCACTGCCCAAGTCTTCTCCGAGACGGGCTGGGCTCCTGTTCAGCCGGAAATGATGAATAGGCTGCGAGGGCACCTGTGCCTTCAGGCCGGTCTGCCACCGCAGGTTGAGGAGTCGTAAATTCGAGAGTGGGAGTAGTTCATATGCCCTGAATTTCCTCCAGGGCCAACACTTTTTCAGGAGCAACCTGCTCACCCTTTTCCATCTCTTCAGGGTCTCTGTAGACGTAGAAAAGCTGCGACCTCCCGCAAGTGCTCACGGGAGATGGAGCCGCGCAGGCGTCGAACTTCCCGGCCGGCCTCCAGCACGTCACATCCGCTGAGGGACGTCCCTTCCCATGCGCGGGATGGCAATGTCCACACCGCGCAGAGGAGAGTCTGGTTTACCCAGAGTGATGGTAGGCAGGTTAACATAACCTGTGAAAGGCTGGTGGTCGGCCCTGGGATCAGTAACCACCGGAAGTTGGTCGGGGCTCTTGGGAGGCTGCCTGGAGCTGGTTAGTGAAGGTTTTGGGAGTGGAGCGCCAGCAATAGGAGCAGCTCCAGAGGCAGCACAGACTTCAGCACAGCTGAATTCCTGGAGGATATGGCATGACACCAGCCAGGCTTTCAGTAGCAGTAATGGCACCAGCCTGCAGCAAGAGCTTCTCCCAGGTCCTCTGAAGCTTTATGATGTAGATGCTATCACTTTTCCTTTTGTAAATGAACTGTTCCATTTGGAAGTCAAGATTGGTGCCACCCAAGTGGGTTCCTGCTGCAGAGACTGTGAGGACAGCCTCCTCCTTTATCCGCGGGACATGAAGGGCTCTGGACGTTGTGAATGTTTCCCTGTTATGACCAGAACCCAGGGCAATGCCATTTGGACCCGTCTCTGGGTAGCTCAGAAAGGCTGCCACCTTGAGAACTAAATTCCATCCTTTGTGTTCACAATATGACGGATCAGCACATATGCACTTGGACATTTGTATTAGCCTTACAGAAATGTGAGTGTGTGTTTCAGTTGAGCCTTACATTCCTCTAAATTTAACTTAGAATTGACCCTGGGAGTTTGCTCTTTGGAGGTCAGAGATTAAGATTAAGATTTCAACAACATAATAGCAGCAAACAGACTCAAAAGGAAATTGTAACTGTGATGCTAATTTAGCTAAGATCATGAACATCAGAATCATCTGAGGTTATTCACATAAGAGGGTTACGTTTTAAATCACCTATCAGACCTCTCTTTCCTAGGCAGAGTACACCAATTAGGTTTCCTTTTCTTATCTGTTACCTTTGTGTTGTTTGGTTTATTCCCCAGTGATTTCTTTCAAGCTAGGGTTGTCAAAATCCATACTTGACAAAATGCTGGACTATTTGTTGCTAGCGCTAAGGAGTGACTACCAGGCACCTCTTCCTCCTAGGAAATGATATGCTTGCTTAAATCAAATATTGATGGGGAAAAAAAGCAAACATTAGCAGTGCATGTTTAGCCTGACACTGGATTGGGATAGAATTTGGCCTATTAAATGGACTTTGATGCTTTGTTCCCTACTGCAAAAGGGCTTCCACTCTCAGAAAACAGAAATTGGGGAAAACACACTCTCTGCATAGAAATAAAAACAATGCTCTAATATTAAAGGGAAAACACAATGATAGAAAAGTCAGGAAGGAGCTCAGCAAAGCTATTACCATGCTTATTGCCATTTGAAGGCACAATGATTGAAGTTATTGTCTTAATGTAAGATTACTAAATAATGCATCCCGTAAAGGAGAGACATTGTGTTGGCCATAAAACGTGTTTGCAACAGAATTCATACTTATTTAATGACACTTTAGAATCAGATGGTAATTAAAATGAAGTAGGAATTTTTAAAAGGCAGGAGAATTCAAACACACCAGTATATAAATTGAAACATTCTCTTTGTTTTGCAAGCACATAAAGAAGTAAATTTCACACAGGTTTTTTTTTTTTTTTTTTCTTTTTTGGTCCACTGGGAACAGCACAATTTTGACTCCTTGGTATTTCCACTTCTAATTGCTAGGAGGGTTCATTATCAGCTGTCTAAAGTGCCATACATGAACCTTGCAGAGCTGAATTACAAAAGACGTTCACACATCTGATGGGCTGCTGTGCTAAATACATCTTAATTTGTGCTGCATCTGCTGTTTTCTAATTTGTTTGTCATGCTGTGAATGCTGCAGACTTTGTTAGAGCAGCTTCCTGATTTTTTTTCTTTAAAAATGCATCAATTCTTCATTAAAAAAAAAATGGCTGTCTTCCATCATTGTTCATCTGTTTCTTGGAATGCCATAAACTCAATTCTGTTATGCACATTCATGTATGAAAAAATCCCGTGCATTTGAATATATATTATATTAGAATAAATGCACATGTATTTGCATGTGCATCAAGCCAAGTATTCAGTTTAATCACATAAAGCAAAACAAACTTTTTTCAGCCATTACTGGATGCACAAAGTGACAAACGCTCCAATCTCAGAATTCTGGCATGGATAAAAGTGCTTCAAGTCGCTGGGATCTGCTGTGCAGAAGATGGGCATAAGGGTGGTGCTCTCAGTTCAGACCCAGTTAAGCAGCAGTTTAAGTGGTAAACAAGCATATGCAATCCAGCATGATCTGGAATACACCAGTCTCACAACAGGGAAGTTTAAGTTTGAGTTGGGAAAGAAAACAAATACCACCATCCCAGGCCCATGCCTCCCTCAATCTTTTCCCAAATAACAGTGTCAAAGATGAAGACAGAGCCTACTTCCTGGGCATGTGACCTGTGCCATCACTTAAGTCTCATACTTAGAAGAGCTGAGTTGGGTTTAATACTCTGCTGTTTCTGTTTAGAAATTTTTAATAATTTATGAACAAGGGGCCCTGCGTCTTCATTTCGCACTACACCCCGCAAATCATATAACTGGTCTTAGATGCGGCATACATTTTAGGAATGCTGATGGAACAGCTGATGGATTTACTCTGTAGTATGTATTTCAAGCTTTTAGTCCTTTTATCTTTACAATCACAAAAATGTACACCTTGAAATGAAAAATAAAGGAAGGATAAAAGGAAGAAAGTGGAGAGAGAGGGAAGCAAGAAGGGAGGAAAAAGCAAATAGTATTTTTTTTTGTATTCATATAGTTCTTTGGGGCATGAGGGATGGAAGGCAGCCATTCCTAGGTATTATTTATTATTTCTAAGCACCGAGCTTCTTTGAATGAAACTGATTAAAGGAAAATGCCTTCCACTATAGATTTTGGAATCACCAGCCGAAGTGGCACTCAAAGTCAGTCCGCAATCTTAAAAAAAAAAAAATTAAGCTAAATACAATTCAATTTTTTGGATAATTTACCACCACCCCTTTCCCTTACACACACACACACACACGTAAAAAATCAGGGAATACAGAGGACTTGGAAATATCGGAGGAGTGTCTGGGGCCCTTTCCCTCCTGCAGGCTGCTTTTTGGGAGTGAGGCTGTGAACTGGGCTGCACTGAGAGGCTGGCACGGAGGCTGGCATTCTTTGTGTATGCGCCTGGCGATAGGGATGCAGTTCAGTGCCCTGGATTCCGCCGGCTGTACAGCCTTCCGAGAGGGAGACGTGGACCCCACTTACATAATGCCAGTCAGCCTTCCGTGTCAAGTTTTCCCAAGAACATGTAGAAACGATTACCAAGGCAGGCATTATGACGGGTGGCGTCACAGACCAATCAGGGCTTCCGTAAAGGAGTATGTTGAATCAATAACACATACTGTTCAACCAGGGCTGAGAAACACACCTCATAAAGTAACAGCATTTGTAAAGGTTAATCAATTCAGCTAATTGTAAACGCTCTCAATTGTCAGTCCCTAAGCAGTCCCTTCTCTTTGTAGCTAGTAATTCACTGTGGGATGTAGCAGCTCTAAAACAGGAAGCAGAGAGAGAGAGGAGAAAGCAGTCAAATTTCTCATTACTCTCCCCATGTTGTGCTCTGCCAGTGTCTGTAAATGTCAATACGTTTACCAGAGGGATGTAGCCTTTTTTCCCTACGAGCAATAGTTGCCTCTTTCATTACACACAAAACAAAGTAAAGAGCCTAATTATCTCGGTCTAGGCAGATGGAAAGGATATCAGGATATTGATCTTTGGGGCAATATCTTAAGGCAATGCATATGACTAATAAGCTGGGCAGTTAAAGGGATAGTCTTTCATTGACAACTGTAAGAAAAACACATCTTATTCACTGCTCAGAATTGACTCAGAAAAAGAAAGAAAATCCTTCTGAGAACAAACCATTGTGGAGGGTTTTTTAAATGAGTGTCTGCTGAGATTTGAGAAGTTGAAACAAAGCATGTCAGGCAGAAACAATGAGGTAATTCTACACTGAAATATCAGACTCTGGCAGTGAAAGCAAACCAATGACTTTCTTGGAACCAGACAACTCCTTTCTCTGAGGCCTGATGATCAGAGTAACCCTTATTTCCAGGCCACTAATAAGGGTTCTACTGGGGACACAGAATGCAGTTTGTGTTAACAATGCTAGAAAAGTTCTAGAAAATGGTGATACACGACAAATGATAAATTGTCCTTAAAAAAGTCAATCTCTTTGTAAGATCTCACATACAGTCTTACTGTTCTTTACTTTGTATGTGTATATAGTATTACATTTCAGAAAGTCTTGTTTCCCTGCAGTTATAGAGATTAATCTTCTACCTTTAAAAAATATAGGAAGATACAGTTATTTTCAAGACTATTTACATAAGTGAAGAAAAGAAGATGAGGAAAACAATTTCAAATGTTTTGATGCACAGTAATATTTATAGCAATGTGAGATATAACTAACATTCACCCATTTATTACACTTTAGAACCCAGTGATATATATAATTTCCCATACTGAAACATGAACTGCTGAAACATGCAGTTTACCTTTATTTCATCTTCAACTTAGTAAAATATAAATTCTTTTTCCTTAGAAGTAAGGCTGTGAGGGTTTCACAAAATTTGGAAAAGTACAAAAAATCACAATACATGTATAATATAAATCACAAAACTTCAACAATTTGACAAAAGAACATCCTCATCTTTTATGTGTTTCAGTTCAGTGTTATTAATCAGAGACTTTGTAAAATTCTAGTTAAATACACGCGAGGCCTTGTGTTCCCGTGAAACCGTTTGATATTTCAGATACACTGGGTAGTTCAGTCAGACAAACCAAGTGACTAAGTCAAAATGTACCACCATGTTGCCCTGAACAGCATCAAAAATAAGCTGGAGAAGACATGGAAAACAAGCTGTTGGCAGCTGGCACATATCAAGATATTTTATCCCCCAAATATGTGGGACAATGCTAGATCTGTGTAGGGTGGTAGCCTGTTTAATGTCAAATCACCTGATGCATCGTAACAATAATGGTGTATGGTGGTCAGAAAACAAAATCTGTGTGCTTCTCTAGGGTGAACAGAACCATTGGTTTACGAAAAGAATTCTGTTCTTCATGAAAACAATTTCATTCACCCATGAGTCCAATTTAAAACATGCCATGTTTACCTTTGAAAAATGAGAAATTAAAGAGTCAGGAATGTCCAGAAGTTACCTTACTGGCAAGTGAGGAAAGACCTCTTCAACAATAAAACTCTCTCCCACCAGCCTCTCTCTTCCTCTCTTCCCTTCCTCTCTCTCCCTTGTTTTTTCTCTCTCTTCTGCTCCCCTTTTTTCTAAAATATACTCCTTTCATCTAACAATACCATTTTCCCATAGTTTCAGGAGAAATTTCCTGACATCTCTGAAAATGCTGAGCATCGAAAATGAAATCCTCTATATGCAATTTTTCACCTTAAAGGAATTGAAATACCTGTTAGATTTTCAAGAACTGCAGCTTCAGGCAAGCAGTGAGCAAAATTATCCAAACAAACCCCGACCCAGGACCTGATTGTCTCATTTCATTTACTGATTGTTCCTGAGCATTTGATACCTTCATCCTTATATATATTCATTTGCAGCCTCACCCTTTTAGACATAATGTAATTTTCTTTCCAGAGGATAAATTTTTATATCAGTTTAATAATTTCTTGAACTTTTACTGGAGTGTTGCTCAACTCACTTCTAAATTAAAGCACTTATTAGAAAACTTTGAAGCACTCTCACAATTTTAAATCACTGTGCACATAGCAATTTAAAATTATGGGAGCAGTTTTATAAGCACTTGAATTTGGAGGTGATCTGAAAATGTGTAATATAGAGTAATTTAAAATTATTAGAGTACTTCACATTTTTTATAAGCTCTTCAGCTGGGAAGTGATCGGGTTCTAACATCTGAGCTTATGCAGTGCAAAATGAAGTACTCCTCAGCCTGAGAAGATTCACTCTATTAAATCAACCTACTTTAATAATTTTAAAGTGCTGTACAGTGAGCATGCTCGGATCTCCAAACTCACTTTTATATGAAAAATATTTTTCGCTTCCAACCTACAAAAGCCACTTATGTGATACAGCAGCAATTTACCCTTTCAAGTTTAGACATCAAACTGCCCTCTCACTTTTAGAGTAGTTTTCCCTTGGTAAAAACAAACACCGGAATATTTTAAATATTTGTCCTTTTCCATGAAAACAAGGAAAAGCATTATGCTCTGAAAATTCAACAACCTAGTTGTATTTGAAAACATTTCCATTGTAAAGTCAACTTTAGCATAATTGTGTTTGGGGATATCATGCTTTTACACCCAAAACAATGACAGACAAATATCTTGAGAGGGTTTTTAAGCATAAACTCACTGAAACATATGTATGATTCTTCACAATAGGACAGCTGTCTTGCAACCTCAGAAAAATCATATAGACCCTACTATGTCTTCTGAAGAACACTGCTGACTTGAATGAAAGCTTGCGGTTCCAATAACATTCCCCTAGCCTACCCTTGAGTTCAAAGAAAGGACAACATAGCAGAAGCCTGATACCTGCTACACTAAATGTATATTTGGCAAACACAGCCCTCAGACCGCTCAGATCGGTTTTTGTGATTGCTTTGTTCTTGTGAAATCTTACTTATACTCCCTACAGCAAAATTAAAATATATAATTCTGGTCTGGATTAATTACTTCTATTAACAAGCAAGATTATTAACCAGCTGAAAGAGATTCTAATACCATAGTAAATAATTCTATTTCTGGTATGTTTAAATGTAGTTACTAAGAGACAAGAGACTGTTGATATTTGTATCAGGGATGAATAATTTAAATCTTATTTTGGTAGTTTTCTCACCCCATTTAAACATAATTCCAAATCAAATAAATAGGCAGACATCTATGAAACCATTTTGAAAGCTAAAAAAAAAAAAAAAAAAATTGTTTTCTCTTCACTGTCAAGTGCTGTGAAGTTGCCTTTTTCCCCTCCCCTTCCCTTCCTTCCCCTTCTCGCTTCTCCCTTCCCCTCCCTCCCTCTTCCTCTATCTTTCTCCCTGACCTCCCAAAGATCCTATTCATCTGAATTCTAACTGCAATCACACTGGATCTCCTGGAAGGTAATCACTTAGTACCTCCTTGTTCTTTGACAATCATTTGAATTTTAGCCTATATGCGAATTGATTCAACTGCTGTGTTTTTAAGCCACAAGTGAACTAGAGTGGTTCCCAATAGCAATTTGCCACCGGTGGAAAGTATGCTTTAAGTTTGTTATGGCTTATCAGAGAATAAGGCTACAAAACATACATGTAGTACTCTTTTTAAATGTCCTTCTGACTTGTTACAAAAACTTCCAGAGCCACTTCGTCTTACACGTTTGATGCTGCCTAAAAACAAAAGATGAAAGTCTAGGGGGCAGGAGTCGGGGTGGGGCTGGTCATAATGTCTTTTAAAAGTCCTCTCTCTTGGAATGAGCTCTTTCAGTGAGAGATATGTTAAGGTCACCCTTAACTCAAAGAAGTAGACTTATTTTGAGGGGTTTTGCAATGACTTTTTAAACTTCATTTCAGAGGCCAAGCAATGAACAGTAAAAGATAAAATTGAAAAATATGTCCTGATAGCCCTTTATAGCGATTCTGGAGAATGGGTTATAACCCAGTTATAAACTCACTGAAATCAGGGCACACGTACTGCCCAAACTCTCTGAATCTGCCCACGGAGAAATACATGGATGCAACAAGCAACCAGTGCTTCAGTGATGATGACAATCACGAACTGAGTGGATTTTTCATTTTAAAATATCTGTGTGTATACTGAAATCAGAGGTATTACCTCTATGAAAATATTTTGGAATTTAGCTTATGAAATAAGTTCTCTTATAACTAGTATATTGAAAAACTTCAGAAGTTATACAATACCCGCTTCTATACCAAAGCATTTTCAATTCTATGAGATTTGAATTTGTCTTTATATTATGTTCAAATTGCCTTGGTTTTCATGTTATTTCCAACCAAAATAGTTCTGGAAGAAAACTAAAAGAAAGCTGCCTGACAATACAAATATGTAGTATTTGTATTTAGATGGTTTATAGGCATTCAATAGGATCAACTATTTGGCTATAGTATCATAAGAGTACCCAAGAATTATAGTATCATAATTTCTATCCAAGAAATTCAGTGGTGATAATGCAAAATCCTCTATGAATTCTTATCTGCAAACTAAAATTGTCCTTCAAGAAGCTAAAAAATCTAAATAAGTAATCATTAACCAGAAGTTAGAAAGGGATGATGAGTTAGTGTGTGCCTGAATTGAAGGAGAAATTTGGGTATAAACAGTAGAAGAAATCACAAGGGCATATCTAAGGACTTTTCAATGTTGGAGACAGAGAAAATAGTTAAAGGAAACTCCAAGCGTGTTTTCTGTAATATGTAGGTTGACAGGAGGTCTCTTAACAAAATTTTGTTACAATGAATAGGTGAAAAGTAAGTCAGGCAATTATGACACAATGAATTTGAAAATCAATGTGGATATTTCAAACTAAGTGGCTATTAGATAGAAAGCAAAAATGTACTTGTAAGACTAATATCAAGGAAGGAATTTAGATTAAAATATAATACTCATACACACTTGGACTATGCAAACATAATAAAACGTGACACACCTGGGACATTTGTCAAGGGTTGTGCTCCAGATCTGTCATTGTATTTTACTGTAGTAATCACTGCTTTTAGGATCCTGATATAAAAGGCGAGAGAAGTAATATTGGATGATGCCAATCTATGAGCCTCCTGTATACAACATTGAGTTTAGGGGAGAAACCAGGGAGATAATATCTAAAAACCTTTGCACATACGCCGTAAAGACCAGTGTGAATGAACTTTTAAGATAAAAATGTTTAATTCCTTTGCATTTTCCTGCAGCAGTACTTAAGCCCATTCACATGAGTGTATTTAATGTTATTTTATCTGAGGGAATGCTAAATAAACAAAAATTTCATTAACACTGTGGTCATTTTAAGTGAATCTTTGCCTAATATGAAGTGCCCTTTAATTCCTAGCGCCTACTGCACGAGTTAATCCATTTAAGGGAGAGAACATGTTTTGTCAGATTGTGTGAGTCTGACAATTTTTTGAACCAAACTAAGCCTTTTGAGAATTGAATTCCATTTGCTTCAGGGGAAAAAAAAAAAAGTGACTTTCTGGTTCAAAGGAAAAATGCTTAGAAGCCATATTTGAAAGGCTCATAAGAGGTCTTACACATCAAATAGCTCTTAGAAAACAACATTTTGATGAGTTAAGTGTAAATTAATTAGAAACATACAGATTGCTTTTCCCTGGCTATCCACATTGGTTTCAAAATTGAAGAACGAGTGTTTGACAAAATATGGTTGGAGTTTTCATGACCCAAAAGCATGGTAAAGTATTTCAAGATGTTTCCATGAAGCAAAGTTACTTATTTTCTTGCAGTCATCTTTCCAAATATCTAATGAGTTCTTACTAAAAAAAAAAAACAGTGGGACTCATGCAGGTACTCCATATCTAAAAGGGGATTTTTCCCTGAAAAGAAGCTGATTAAGCCATTATAAATGAATTTAAGCCTTGTAGTGCCTCTGAAAATGAAAATATAAGTGAAATAAGCATTAAGACAGGCTCACTGCAAACCTATCCTATATCAAGAATTAGAGCAGGAGACCATTTATGTATGGAATTTCTGAGGTGCTGAGACTGCAGACAGGAATAGCATTTCTATGATGCTCCCTGGATAATACTGGATTATAGGAATTTGGTTCAGGTAATCTGGTTATATGTCCATTAAGTGCTTATATCCAATTAACAGAGAACTACAACTTGTCAAAGAAATTAAACAAATGAACAACTGTGAAAATGTATGCTGAAAGTAGTTCCCTAGTACTGGCAGTACTAATTTTCTCAATAAAGAAAGTACTTGAAAATGTTATCATTAGCAAATATTTATTATAAATCAGTTGGTTATATGGTGCTGAAAATTAATGCTATCAGAATTCCCAGAGTAAATATCTTTAAACCTACCACTAAGGAAAAGAAAGAAAAGAATGGAAAAAGAAAGAAAAAAAAGAGGATTAAAAAGTATAAAATACTACCTTTTTTGTTTTTTGCTAAGTGATTCAGGTTTTTCTTAATTATTTTTCCAATTGGCTAAAATAAAATTAGGATGTCCCTTTTAAAGTTGAGCACACAGAGGGAAAGCACCAATCCCATCCAGGGAGAGAAGTAACCAATCTCAACTACTCCAAACTGCTAAATTTCCTGCCCTAATATGAGGACTAGGTGGTTCATATTTTTCATTCACTATACTGAGGTTGTTTTTTGTTTTTTTTTTTTCCTCTCCCAGGGACCTTAGATATTTAGAACTTTTGCCCAATGATAATAAACTTTGAAAAATTGTGAAGTTGGTTTTATATAAAAATTATATAGAAATTACACTACAGTTTCACATAATTGATAAGACTGCTCAAGAAGAGATCACTAAGATAGCTAAATTATTTGGGATAAGTTAATTCCCCGGAGCCGCTTGGATAGACAAGCCTCCAAAAGATTTTTTAAGTATATTTTTGAAGTTAATTTTGGAGTACCCTTTCTTCCAGTTAACATGTTAGCTGAATTCCAGGGGAGGCTTGGCAGCTCAGATATATTTAAGATGTAATATCAGTTTTATATTGAGTCAGCATTTTCACAGATCTATTCTCTTGGCATTTAATTGCTCTAAAATTACAATTCTGGGAGATTTGGAAGAGAAAACTAACAATGGATGAATGTATATTTTCCTAGGTCCTACAAGCTATGTACAATATGTTCACATGGATATATTCCATCATACAGTCTTGCCTCTGAAAAACGAATTTAGTGTTACATAGCCAGATATTTTTTTAAGAAATATTTGTTGATGATGATTGGCTCCTCCACAGGACATATATAAGGAAGCTCGCCATTTGTGACCCAAATTCAATAGTGCATTGGACTAAAAAGCTTCATTCTTCTTCTCATCCTAAATTGCCCCTTTCTTTTGCTAAAATATTTCCTTTGCTCTTAAATAACACATTGAAGTTATACTGACTCTCCAAACATTAAGGTAAAAGTTTAATATCACCAGTTTCCAATTTGCTAACTAGTTATCTTTTAAGCATTTAATATTAAGTAGATATTTACAATTCAGAACAAGCTCTTCTGTAGCAGTCCATAAAATGCATCACATATTTGCCATATAGTACTGGGCTAACTAGTTCAGCCAGGCATACACATGTGGATATCACAGCTCCTGTCAGAAAATCCACCCTGTCCTCTAGCTATGGCTACAAGATCAATCTCTGCTTGGTGGTACCTGGAACAAGTCCGGTAGGAAGAAGAAGGCAAGGTGGACACTTATGGGCAACAAAAATATGGTAATTCTCCGTAACTACTTAAGAGCTGGATTTCCTCTTAGTCCTTATTTTCCAAATGATGTCCTGCCATACAGAAGTATCCTAGGATTTGTTTAAACACGTTCTTTCATAAAAGCTTTTCGTGGCTAATGAAGTTGAAGAAGTGTTGGATTAAACACAGTGAAGCAGGGTTCTGTCCTCTGGGATTTTTAGGATTTTTAACATGGGACATCCTCTGTGAATCTCTAAGTGGGGACCATAGTGTGCAGGGTTCCCTTGACTTATGAGATTTCAGAACCTCTGATCAGCTCTACAGGGCCCTAGGTCTCTCTGAAACAGCAAGTAGGAAATGTTCTGGTTATTCCTTGTTTAAGCATCCTCAGCTGGCAGAAGCGGGGACACGAGGAGCCCCCTCCACAGAGACCTGGGTCGAGTCTTCCATATGGGGTCTCTGCTATCTCTTTGTGTATGTAAACCATTCATAAATTGGGAACTGACAAGATCCTCCTTTATTGGGCAAAATAATTTATAAAAATATGTCAGCACCTCCTAACGTGATGGTACCAAAAAAAAAAAAAGTATGTGGGAAAAAACGATTACACAATCGAGCCAATACAGTTCTGTTTGCTTAAAAGTAGGATTAGATCCATTACAGAGAATACCATCAGTTGTGCAGTAGGTACATATTAATTTATTGCAAATATATAGCAGCTACCTAGGGACCTGATTAAAACATAACAAAGCAATCTACCTTTCAAGACTAACCCTGTTTAAAGAAAAGAAAAATATTTGAATAAAAAGGAAAAATAAAAGAAACCTGATATATAATCTATCTTTGTATTCATCAGGTGCTTTACATATTTCATACTAGACTTTACAGACTGTGCAACATGGTCACAGAGTGAAATGCTCAGTCACTGGTTTGCACCAACCAGGAATGTGGCAGGGACCCACATACAAGAAGCCCACAAACTCAATTATTTCTGCAGAGCGGTGCCATTACTGCAGTTCATAGGTGTGATTTTTTTTTCTGCCAAAAAGTCAATGATGATAAAATCCATCCATTGCTTCACTGTAACTCTTGAGGCAGCATGAGCTGTGTGTTACATCAGTGTGGATGAAGAGGAGGCAAGTTTGGGCATTTTGCAGATTATGTAGACCAGAGGAATGCAGATTGCCACCTGAGAAGATAGCATTTACAGATAGAGGGCTGAAGTATTTTTGCATTTGCTATAACAATTCTGTTACAAAAAAGCAACTGTTCCCACACAGATCAAAATGATTCACAAAGAACCTAAAGAGATTGCAGAATGAGGACTATGATGATGAACCTTCAAACAGGACCAGGAAATAGACACTTCCCATAGAAAATCCAGTTCTGCCAGTTCTTTCATAAGGAGAGAATGTGAGTATAATCTAAATTAGTGGTTCTCAAACTTTTGAGTCTCAGGAACACCTCACGTCTTAAAAATTAAGAGGATAAAAGATTTCAAGAACGTGGGGTTGTACTTACTGATGTTTATTGCATTAGAAATTTAAAGTAAGATATTTTTTCAGATATATGTATAAATTTAGTGAGAAGAGTGACATTACACTTTGCAGCTCATGGCGCTGAACAGAAGACAGGTAGATCCTCCCATCTGCTTCTACATCCAAACCCCTACAATGTCATTAGGCGTTTGGAAGATGCTATTGTCCACTCCCAGAGAAGGAGCGAAAAGGCAAACCAGGACTTAGTACTATTATGAGAAACATTAGACCTTGCAGATATCTTGAAAGAGTGACAAGGACCCAGAGGAGTGCCCGAACTGTACTTTGAAAAACAAGGAGCTGAAAAAAACTTTGTGTGTCCAATATATTTACAGATATTTACATATATCCACATACTGTATATAGACTTCTCGGGTTAACTACTTACTAACCTGTAGGTAGATCATTTTATAGCATAAGTTCAAACATCCTTCACTGTTTCAGCTGTATAAAGCCTGCAATACATATTGCAAACCAGAATGGCAATGAAGATAAATAGGTCACATACTAAATGGAGACTTAACAAGATGCATTCTGGACTGTACTAAATATTATATTTTCACATGAGGTATTACTGTGTCCTAATAGTGAGGTAGATGGAGTGAGCATTATTCCATTTTGTAGAGGAGAAAAGTACACAGACAGGGGGTAAGTGACTTATCCAAGTACCATAACTAATCTGTGACAGAGCTGGGACTGGATCCAGCCCAGTGCTGCTTTGGGCGTATTACTAGGCCAACATATGTTGCCAAAACACATGGTTGAAAAGTGAAAATTATTGCTGGAGTGATGTGTTGCCTGATCTGTTTCTTTATAATTCTTCACTTACTCTGCCAGATAGCTATTTTGGTAGATATGTGGTTGGTGCTTTGATATTATTTTGCTAAATGTTCTGTTTTAATATTTTGAAAATGCATAATTACTCCCTCTGGCCTTAATTTTCCTTACATGTAAAGTCTGGATCAAAATACAATGAATGTTCCAGCAACAACAATGTCTTAATAACTAATAGAAAAAGGCATATCAGAATTTACAATTTAAAAAAAAAGAAAATGTTCCCTCAAATTGAGCAAACATGTAAGGGCACTTTTTGTTTGCTCCATGATGGCGGATGGTACCAGAATTTTTTGGAAGCCAGGGGCTGGGGAAGCTTGACATCCTGCAACATTATGGAGAATATTGCAAAATCAAGTCTTGTCCCATGTCCCCATACAAGTTTGAAATGTCACATAGGTAAAAACCTTGTTTAGAATTTTGTGAACCTAGATACCAGTCGTGTTTTACATATAAAAGCAAATTATTTATGCAGAGTTTTAGTATGCAATGATTTTTCCAAAAATACAGCTCCCGTGTAAAGTAAAGGACAACTGCACTTTGTTCTGTCTGCAAGTTTACTAAGAATGGCCCACCAATTCAGAAAATTGTGTTGTGGTACTGGTGTTGTCATGGCAGTCCACGTGCACAGCTGTCATAGTCATAGTGATTCTACATGTGGGTGTGAGGATCCCACTACTTCAACAGATCTTCGGGTATAAAGATACATATGCATTTACATATATATTAAAATATTTGACTATAAATTGCTTTCCACAATTTCTCCTTTCTATTGTAATTAAGATGTTTTATCAATATTTTAATGGGGTGTGTGGATAGCTTATATTATGTATGCTTTTCACTGCAGGATAGTAAAAAGGCATTCCTCAATTTTTTTTTTTTTTTTTAACAGAGTCTTGTGTCTGGTAAGATCAAGAACCACTGGGTTAATTTCCCTCAGACATTCCAATTTTTTTCCTGTCTGAAAAATTTAGTTTTAGAGTCGGTATGAATAGATACTTCTAAAAATTCGATCCTTCCTGGAAAATTATTTATGGTTACTCTCTCTGTGTTAAAACAGCGTGAAAACAGCTTGTCGTGTTCCTGACCGGAAGGTTTGATGTTAGGGTTTTTTTCAGGGGAAGAAGAGAGGATGATACCTTGGATCAACTTCAAAAGTCATAAAATCTATACTTGGTTACCTACTTTAGGCAGCGTCAAGCTCCTCCACGTGGGTCAAAAACCCAGGACCCTCTCCACCACCACTGCTAACACCACAACCAAGTACAAACATACTTGAGAAAAGACAAGGTCTCTCTGCTTTACCTACCAACATAAAGAGAAAAGATGTAGATAAAACCACTATTAATTAAATGAGGGAAGCCACAGCTTCTACTTATACTAGAACATTCTCCTGAATATTATCCCTTGAAATGCATGCCATTGGTTCAAAAGGGAGTATTCTTTTAAAAAAATGAATGATCTTCATTTATAATTAAATATTAAATATTGAAAACAGTTTCAGTGACAAATGTGTGCCATTTACCAAAATTAGATAAAGGTAATTGAGAGTTTTAAAATCCCAATGAAGTTTTGAAGAATGTATTCTACAGAACAAATAATTATCATGTTTATTCTGCTACCTGCATATGAAGTTTTTCCTTGGCTGCTTTCCTGAGCCAATTATGTTAAGATGTATTTTTCACGCTCTCTGCAGGCTGAGATATATATTTTGAAAATTGAAAATAAAATGACTTTTGTTAATCACATCATTTTCCCCTATGGAAGACACTGCCGTTTTTACTAACTGTTTTTAAAAACTGCCCAAATCAATACAACTTTCATAGCTGGATACTGGACTGCCTGCTTATGTCAGGAGAATGTGTACAGTGCTGGAAATAGCACTTCCTTCTCCGGCTCTATTAGTTTTGCAGCAATGGTTCATTAACAGCGTACACCATTAATTTAGAGTAAGCCCTGCACTAATAATGACAATTGATTTCTTTGTTTAATTTCTCTATAACCAAATGGCACACTTTACTATGAACCCCAGTTTAAAGTCTCTTTGGGACTTTGGATTACATTACATGTTTTTAAAAGGTTATGTTTGATAACCTAACCCACTTGATATTTTTATTTTTGCAACATTTAAAATATAAAAATACAGCTAATTGCACTATTACACTTTTACTTATTATGATTTATTAAAAGATTGATAAGCATTTTTAAAAATAAAAAGAATGCTTCCATACATAAATTTCCCTTTCAACTTGGGCTAACATCCGTTTTATAATGAACTACAACGTATAGCGTATTTCGAGGTTCAAAAATACAATCTCCATCATTCCCTGTGGCCTAAAAGTAAAAATTTTAGTGTGCCAACAACTACTCCCTCTGAATACATTGACCCTGAGCTACTCAGACACTTTTTCTGCCATAACTTTCTCAGCTATAAAACAGATTGATATCTTGAAATACATGTTTTTAAAAAAATATATTAACGAAAACCTTCAATTGTCAACTAATACAACTGACTACATCTCTCAGTATGATGTATAATAAATTCTTGTTTGCATAAATATAAATCCTGAGCGCAGAATCCCTGAATTCAAGCTCTGACTCTGTCACTTATAAACTGGGTCATCTTGCCATGTCATTTTATATTTCTGAGTGTCTATTTCTGCATGCATCAAAAGTGCTTAATAATATATATTCTACAATACTTCACTCCCATGGCATTTGTGAACATAAAATAAGAAACCTCAGATGTTTTTCAAATCACAATAATAAGATGATGAATAGAAGGAAAAAAATATATATATTTCAAAGATCATTATGTGCTTTCAGCTCTCTGGAATTCTGAATCCAACAGATGTATTTCTAAATAATCAACATAGTATAAACCTGAGTGGAATGTTGTAAACTAAGCAAAGTCACATCTATATGACTACCATAAACTGAAACAAGGATAAACTTCATGGGCCACCTGACTATAGTAAGTCCCAAATAATTCAATTTCATTCCTTCAGCTCCAGCCAAAGCAAGGACCTATGACAATAGGAATATAACATTAAATCTATTATTTTGTTAGAACTTCACCTCTTATTTTTAATGCCTAGAATAATTTGTTGGGGGTTGGAGGCTAAGGTAAGCTCTGTACCTATGAACATGATACAAACATTAGTCAAAATCATGGCTTTGATTATTATTCTATTTTTTTATTGAATTACAGTTTATTTTCACTGTTGAGCTAATTTCATGTGTAGAGCAAAGTGATTCAAATATATATATATTTACATACACATATATGTTCTTTTTTAGATTCTTTTCCATTATAGGTTATTGCAAGGTATTGAATATAGTTCCCTGTGCTATACAATAGGTCCTTGTTGTTTATTTATCTTATATATAGTAATGTGTATCTGTTAATCCCAAACTCCTAATTTATCCCTCATTCCCACCCCCCTTTCCACTTTAGTAATCATAAGTTTGTTTTCTATGTCCATGAGCCTATTTCTATTTTATAAATAAGTTCATTTGTATAATTTTTAAAATTCCACATATAAGTGATATCATATGACATTTGTCTTTGTCTGACTTACTTCACTTAGTATGATAATCTCTAGGTCCATCTGTGTTGCTGCAAAATGGCATTATTCCATTCTTTATGGCTGAGTAATATTCCAGTGTGTGTGTGTGTGTGTGTGTGTGTGTGTGTGTTTGTGTGTGTATCACATCTCCTTTATCCATTCATCTGTTGATGGACACTTAGGTTGCTTCCATATTCTGGCTATTATAAATAGTGCTGCTATGAACATTGGGGTGTGTGTATCTTTTCAAATTAGAGCTTTCATCTTTTCCAGATATATGCCCAGGAGTGGGATTGCTGGATCATATGGTAATTAGTTTTAGATTTTTTAGGAAGGTCCATACTGTTTTCCACAGTGGCTGCATCAATTTACATTCCTACCAACAGTGTAGGGGGGTTCCCTTTTCTCCACACCTTCCCCAGCATTTATTATTTGTAGACTTTTTGATGATGGCCATTCTGACCAGTGTGAGGTGATACCTCATTGCTGTTCTGATTTGCATTTCTCTAATAATTAGCAATGTTGAGCATCTTTTCATTTTTTACAGGTAAATCGTAAACATGGATTTCTAGTCCCAACCTTACACTGAGCTCCAAACTAATTTTTTTCCTCTGTGCTATAAATCTCAAACTGTATATCAAAACCAAACACATCCACTTTGCACTTAAATGCAGTAGAGCTTTTGCTTACTTTTTCTGTATACTTCTTATTTTGTGCACATTTTCTATAAAAGCTCACATAAGGGCAAAGGTGAAATAAAATAATGAATTTATATATTTCACTAACTCTTAAGTGTCCAGGATGTAAGTACAAAGATGAACTCATCTAAAACTTTACCTATCTACTAAAAATCAAGATTTGACAAGGAAAGTATAACTGAAAATGTACATACAAACACCAGTTTATCACAAATTGTACAACCAATATAACGCTTGTATTTGAAACAGAGAAAATAAAATGAAAACTACTTTCTAATGACTGATGCAACATGCTTAACTGAAATCAACTCTACCCTCTGTTGAGAAAAAGCCCACTGAGAAACAGTTGTGCAGCACATTTGCAAAATCCAAATAGCACAACAAAAGACAATAGTTAGGAAATCCTGTAGTAAAGTGTGATGTGAATAATTAACAAACGAGAACTTCTTATTCCCTTCTAAGGGCAGCAAGAGATTAAATAATGACAACTGGGTAGTTCATTTTGAGTATAAAAAATGAACAGCTTAAATCAAATCCTCATGCTAACAGGTAACAAGTATAGTTCCTTGAGAAAAGAAGCAACATGTTCATAATAAGCAGTAAAAACAATTAGATTGGCACGTCTTCTAAGCAGCTGTGAATACTGTTAAGAAGGAGCTGGGGGGAGGGGGGACCTTCAAGATGGCAGAGGAGTAAGACATGGAGACCACCTTCCTCCCCAGAAATATATCAAAAATACACCTACATGTGGAACAACTCTTATAGAACAACTACTGATGGCTGGCAGAAGACCTCAGACTTCCCAAAAGGCAAGAAACTTCCCATGTGCCTGGGTAGGGCAAAAGAAAAAAGGAAAAACAGAGGCAAAAGAATACGGACCAGACCTGCACCAGTGGGAGGGAGCTGTGCAGGAGGAAAGGTTTCCACACACTAGGAATCCCCTGCACTGGTGGAGATGGGGGATGGGCGGGGGGGGAAGCTTCAGAATCACGGAGGAGAGCGCAGCAACAAGGGTGCAGAGGGCAAAGCAGAGAGATTCCCACACAGAGGATCACTGCCAACCAGGACTCACCAGCCTGAGAGGCTTGTCTGCTCACCCACCACGGAGAGTGGAGACTGGGAGCTGAGGCTTGGGCTTCAGAGGTCAGATCCCAGGGAGAGCACTGGGGTTGGCTGCATGAACACAGCCTGAAGGGGGCTAGTGCGCCACAGCTAGCTGGGAGGGAGTCCAGGAAAAAGTCTGGAGCTGCCTAAGAGGCAAGAGACCATTGTTTCAGGGTACGAGAGGAGAGGGGATTCAGAGCATGGGCTAAATGAACTACAGAGATGGGCACGAGCCGCAGCTATCAGCATAGACACCAGAGGCAGGCATGAAATGCTAAGGGTGCTGCTGTAGCCACCAAGAAGCCTGTGTGCAAACACAGGTCACTATCCACACCTCCCCTCCCGAGAGCCTGTGCAGTCCGCCACCGCAAGGGTCCCGTGATCCAGGACAACTTCCCCAGGAGAACACATGGCGCACCTCAGGTTGTTGCAACATCACGCTGGCCCCTGCCGCTGCAGGCTCTCCCTGCATTCTGTACCCCTCCCTCCCCCCGGCCTGAGTAAGCCAGAGCCCCCTCATCAGTGGCTTCTTTAACCCCATCCTGTCTGGGTGGGAACAGACACCCTCAGGTGACCTACATGCAGAGGCAGGGCCAAATCCAAAGCTGAACTCCAGGAGCTGTGCGAACAAAGAAGAGAAAGGGAACTCTCTCCGAGTAGCCTCAAGAGCAGCGGATTAAATCTCCACAATCAACGTGATGTACCCTGCATCTGTGGAATACATGGATACACAACAAATCATCCCAAAATTGAGGCGGTGGACTTGGGTAACAACTATAGACTTGGGGTTTGCTTTCTGCATGTAATTTGTTTCTGGTTTTATGTTTATCTTAGTTTAGTATTTAGAGCTTATTATCATTGGTAGATTTGTTTATTGATTTGGTTGCTCTCTTCCTTTCTGTTTTTTATATATATATATTTTTTTCCTTTTTCCCTTTTTGTCAGTGTGTATGTGTATGATGATTCTTTGTGTGATTTTGCCTGTATAGCTTTGTTCTCTCTGTCTTTTTTGTTTGTTTTTGGGTTTTTTATTTTTAGTATAGTTTTTAGCGCTTGTTATCACTGGAGGATTTGTTTATTAGTTTGGTTGTTCTTGTCTTTCTTTCTTTTTTTTCATTATTTATTTTTATTTTTAATAATATTTTTTATTGTAATACCTTTGTTTTTTTTCTTTCATTCTTTTTTTTCTCCCTTTTCTTCTGAACTGTGTGGCTGACAGGGTCTTGGTGCTCCAGCCAGGTCTCAGGCTAGAGCCTTTAAGTTGGGAGAGTTGAGTTCAGGACATTGGCCGATCAGAGACCTCCAGACCCCATGTAATATAAAAGGGCAAAAGCTCTCCCAGAGATCTCCATCTCAACATTAAGACCCAGTTCCACTCAATGACCAGCAAGCTACAGAGCTGGACACCCCATGCCAAACAACTAGCAGCACAGGAACACAACCCACCCATTAGCAGAGAGGCTCCCTAAAATCATAATAAGTTCACAGACACCTCAAAACACACCACCAGATACGGTCCTGCCCACCACAAAAACAAGATCCAGCCTCATCCACCAGAACACAGGCAACAGTCCCCTACACCATGAAGCCTACAACCCACTGAACCAACCTCACCCACAGGCACCAGACCCTTCCAACAGGAAGCCTACACAACCCACTGAACCAACACCAAAAACAACAGGAACTACGAACCAGAAGCCTGCAAAAAGGAGACCTCAAACACAGTAAGTTAAGCAAAATGACAAGACAGAGAAATACACAGCAAATGAAAGGAGCAAATTAAAAACCCACCAGACCAAACAAATGAAGAGGAAATAGGCAGTCTACCTGAAAAAGAATTCAGAGTAATGATAGAAAAGATGATCCAAAATCTTGGAAATAGAATGGAGAAAATACAAGAAATGTTTAACAAGGACTTGGAAGAACTAAAGAGCAAACAAACAATGATGAACAACACAATAAATGGAATTAAAAATTCTTCAGAAGCAATCAATAGAAGAATAACTGAGGCAGAAGAATGGATAAGTGACCTGGAAAATAAAATAGTGGAAATAACTACCACAGAGCAGAATAAAGAATAAAGAATGAAAAGAATTGAGGACAGTCTCAGAGACCTCTGGGACAACATTAAATGCACCAACATTCAAATTATAGGGGTCCCAGAAGAAGAAGAGAAAAAGAAAGGGACTGAGAAAATATTTGAAGAGATTATATTTGAAAACTTCCCTAGTATGGGAAAGGAAATAGTCAATCATGTCCAGGAAGCACAGAGAGTCCCATACAGAATCAATCCAAGGAGAAACATGCCAAAACAGATATTAATTAAACTATCAAATATTAAATACAAAGAAAAAAACAGTAAAAGCATCAAGGGAAAAGCAACACATAATATACAAGGGAATCCCCATAGGGTTAACAGCTGATCTCTCAGCAGCAACTCTCCAAGCTAGAAGGGTGTGGCAGGACATATTTAAAGTGATGAAAGGGAAAAACCCACAACCAAGATTACTCTACCCAGCAAGGATTTCATTCAGATTTGACAGAGAAATTAAAAACTTTACAAACAAGCCAAAGCTAAGAGAATTCAGCACCACCAAACCAGCTCTACAACAAATGCTAAAGGAACTTCTCTAGGCAGGAAACACAAGAGAAGGAAAAGACCTACAATAACAAACCCAAAACAATTAAGAAAATGGTAATAGGAACATACATATCGATAATTACCTTAAATATAAATGGATTAAATGCTCCAACCAAAAGACATAGACTGGCTGAATGGACACAAAAACAAGACCCATATATATGCTGTCTACAAGAGACCCACTTCAGACCTAGGGACACATACAGACTGAAAGTGAGGGGATAGAAAAAGATATTCCATGCAAATGGAAATCAAAAGAAAGCTGGAGGGCTTCCCTGGTGGCGCAGAGGTTGAGAGTCCGCCTGCCGATGCATGGGACATGGGTTCGTGCCCTGGTCCGGGAAGATCCCATGTGCCGCGGAGCAGCTGGGCCTGTGAGCCATGGCTGCTGACCCTGCGCATCCGGAGCCTGTGCTCCACAACGGGAGAGGCCACAATAGTGAGAGGCCCACATACCGTAAAAAAAAAAAAGAAAGCTGGAGTAGCAATTTTCATACCAGATAAAACAGACTTTAAAATAAAGACTAT
Organism: Neophocaena asiaeorientalis asiaeorientalis; assembly: GCF_003031525.2. Classification (NCBI taxonomy): domain Eukaryota; kingdom Metazoa; phylum Chordata; class Mammalia; order Artiodactyla; family Phocoenidae; genus Neophocaena; species Neophocaena asiaeorientalis. Next base: position 2,890,519 of record NW_020174442.1, on the reverse strand, counting down.
TACAAGAGACAAAGAAGGACACTACATAGTGATCAAGGGATCAATCCAATAAGATATAACAATTGTAAATATTTATGCACCCAACATAGAGAACCTCAATACATACGACAAATGCTAGGAGCCATAAAACGGGAAATCGACAGTAACACAATCTTAGTAGGGGACTTTAACACCTCACTTTCACCAATAGACAGATCATCCAAAATGAAAATAAATAAGGAAACACAAGCTTTAAATGATACATTAAACAAGATGGACTTAACTGATATTTATAGAACATTCCATCCAAAAACAACAGAATACACTTTCTTCTCAAGTGCTCATGGAACATTCTCCAGGATACATCATATCTTGGGTCAGAAATCAAGCCTTGGTAAATTTAAGAAAATTGAAATCATATCAGGTATCTTTTCCAACCACAACACTATGAGACTAGATATCAATTACAGGAAAAAAATCTGTAAAAAATACAAACTCATGGAGGCTAAACAGTACACTACTAAATAATGAAGAGATCTCTGAGGAAATCAAACAATACCTAGAAACAAATGACAATGAAAACATGATGACCCAAAACCTATGGGATGCAGCAAAAGCAGTTCTAAGACAGAAATTTATAGCAATACAATCCTACCTCAAGAAACAAGAAACAACTCAAAAAAACAATCTAACCTTAAACCTAAAGCAATTAGAGAAAGAAGAACAAAAAAACCCAAAATTAGCAGAAGGAAAGAAATCAAAAAGATCAGATCAGAAATAAATGAAAAAGAAATAAAGGAAACCATAGCAAAGATCAATAAAACTAAAAGCTGGTTCTTTGAGAAGATAAACAAAATTGATAAACCATTAGCCAGACTCATCAAGAAAAAAAGGGAGAAGACTCAAAGCAACAGAAGTAGAAATGAAAAAGGAGAAGTAACAACTGACATGGCAGAAATACAAAGGTTCATGAGAGATTACTACAAGCAACTATATGCTAATAAAATGCACAACCTGGAAGAAATGGACATATTCTTAGAAAAGCACAACCTTCTGAGACTGAACCAGGAAGAAATAGAAAATATAAACAGACCAATCCAAGCACTGAAATTGAAACTGTGATTAAAAATCTTCCAATGGGGCTTCCCTGGTGGCGCAGTGGTTGAGAGTCCAACTGCCGATGCAGAGGACACGGGTTTGTGCCCCGGTCTGGGAAGACCCCACGTGCCGCGGAGCGGCTGGACCTGTGAGCCATGGCCGCTGAGTCACCGCATCCGGAGCCTGTGCTCCACAAAGGGAGAGGCCACAACAGTGAGAGGCCCATGTACAGCATAAAAAAAAAAGAATGAAAAGAAAATCTTCCAACAAACAAAGCCTAGGACCAGATGGCTTCACAGGAGAGTTCTATCAAACATTTAAAGAAGAGGTAACACCTATCCTTCTCAAATTCTTCCAAACTATAGCAGAGGTTGGAACAATTCCAAAGTCATTCTACAAGGCCACCATCACCCTGATACCATAACCAAACAAAGATGTCACAAAAAATAAAACTACAGGCCAATATCACTGATGAGCTTAGATACAAAATTCCTCAACAAAATACTAGCAAACAGAATCCAGCGGCACATTAAAAGGATCATACACCATGACCAAGTGGGGTTTATCCCAAGAATGCAAGGATTCTTCAATATACACAAGTCAATCAATGTTATACACCATATAAACAAATGGAAGGATAAAAAACATATGATCATCTCAATAGATGCAGAAAAAGCTTTCAACAAAATTCAACACCCATCTATGATAAAATCCCTCCAGAAAGTGGGCATAGAGGGAACTTACCTCAACATAATAAAGGCCATATATGACAAACCCACAGCCAACTCGTCCTCCATGGTGATAAACTGAAATCATTTCCACTAAGATCAGGAACAAGACAAGGTTGCTCACTCTCACCACTATTCTTCAACATAGTTTTGGAAGTTTAGCCACAGCAATCAGAGAAGAAAAAGAAATAAAAGGAATCCAAATTGGAAAAGAAGAAGAAAAACTGTCACTGTTTTAAGTGGGGTTTATCCCAAGAATGCAAGGATTCTTCAATATACACAAGTCAATCAATGTTATACACCATATAAACAAATGGAAGGATAAAAAACATATGATCATCTCAATAGATGCAGAAAAAGCTTTCAACGAAATTCAACACCCATCTATGATAAAATCCCTCCAGAAAGTGGGCATAGAGGGAACTTACCTCAACATAATAAAGGCCATATATGACAAACCCACAGCCAACTCGTCCTCCATGGTGATAAACTGAAATCATTTCCACTAAGATCAGGAACAAGACAAGGTTGCTCACTCTCACCACTATTCTTCAACATAGTTTTGGAAGTTTAGCCACAGCAATCAGAGAAGAAAAAGAAATAAAAGGAATCCAAATTGGAAAAGAAGAAGAAAAACTGTCACTGTTTGCAGATGACATGATACTGTACATAGAGAACCCTAAAGGTGTTACCAGAAAAATGCTAAAGTTAATCAATGAATTTGGTGAAGTAGCAGGATACAAAATTAATGCACAGAAATCTCTTGCATTCCTATACTCTAATGAAAAAATGATGAAATTCTGAAAGAGAAATTAAGGAAACACTCTCATTTACCATTGCAACAAGAAGAATAAAATACCTAGAAATAAATCTACCTAAGGAGACAAAAGACCTGTATGCAGAAAACTATAAGACACTGATGAAAGAAATTAAGGATGATACAAACGGATGGAGTGATATACCATGTTCCTGGATTGGAAAAGTCAACATTGTGAAAATGACTCTACTACCCAAAGCAATCTACAGATACAATGCAATCCCTATCAAACTACCAACGGCATTTTTCACAGAACTAGAACAAAAAATTTCACAATGTGTATGGAAACACAAAAGACCCTGAATAGCCAAAGCAATCTTGGGAAAGAAAAACGGAGCTGGAGGAATCAGGCTCCCTGACTTCAGACTATACTACAAAGCTACAGTAATCAAGACAGTATGGTACTGGCACAAAAACAGAAATATAGATCAATGGAACAAGATAGAAAGCCCAGAGATAAACCCTCACACATATGGTCACCTTATCTTTGATAAAGGAGGCAAAGAATATACAATGGAGAAAAGACAGCCTCTTCAATAAGTGGTGCTGGGAAAACTGGACAGCTACATGTAAAAGAATGAAATTAGAACACTCCTTAACACGATGGATTATAGACCTAAATGTAAGGCCAGACACTATAAAACTCTTAGAGGAAAACATAGGCAGAACACTCTATGACACAAATCACAGCAAGATCCTTTTTGACCCATTCCTAGAGAAATGGAAATAAAAACAAAAACGAACAAATAGGACCTAATGAAACTTAAAAGCTTTTGCATAGCAAATGAAACCATAAACAAGACAAAAAGAGAAACCTCAGAATGGGAGAAAATATTTGCAAATGAAGCAATGGACAAAGGATTAATCTCCAAAATATACAAGCAGCTCATGCAGCTCAATATCAAGAAAACAAACAACCCAATCCGAAAATGGGCAGAAGACCTAAATAGACATTTCTCCAAAGAAGATATACAGATTGCCAACAAACACATGAAAGGGTGCTCAACATCACTAAGCATTAGAGAAATGCAAATCAAAACTACAATGAAGTACCACCTCACTACAGCAAGAATGGCCATCATCAAAAAATCTACAAACAATAACTGCTGGACAGGATGTGGAGAAAAGAGAATCCTCTTGCACTGTTGGTGGGAATGTAAATTGATACAGCCACTATGGAAAACAGTACGGAGTTTCCTTAAAAAACTAAAACTAGAACTACCATACGACCCAGCAATCCCACTAGTGGGTATATACCCTGAGAAAACCATAATTCAAAAAGAGTCATATATGACTGCAGCTCTATTTACAATATAGCTCAGCTCTATTGTAAATGCTCACTGCAGCTTTATTTACAATAGCCAGGACACGGAAGTAACCTAAGTATCCATCAACAGATAAAGAAGATGTGGCACATATATACAATGGAATATTACTCAGCCATAAAAGAAACGAAATTGAGTCATTTGTAGTGAGGTGTATGGACGTAGAGACTGTCATACAAAGTGAGGTATGTCAGAAAGAGAAAAACGCTGTATGCTAACACATATATATGGAATCTAAAAAAAAAAACCAACATTCTGAAGAACCTAAGAACAGGACAGGAATAAAGACTCAGATGTAGAGAATGGACTTGAGGACATGGGGAGGGGGAAGGGTAAGCTGGAACGAAATGAGAGAGTGTCATGGACATATATACACTAGCAAGTGTAAAATAGCTAGTGGGAAGCAGCCACATAGCACAGGGGGATCAGCTCGGTGCTTTGTAACCACCTAGAGGGGTGGGACAGGGAGGGTGGGAGGGAGACACAAAAGGGAGGAGATACAGGGATATATGTGTATGTATAGCTGATTCAGTTTGTTATAAAGCAGAAACTAACACACCATTGTAAAGCAATTATACTTCAATAAAGATGTTAAAAAAAAAAAAAAGAAAGAGAACAGACAGCATCAATCTCCTATAGTGATCCAAATCCTGAATTAGAGTGGAGTAGAATGTCTTGTTATTTTTTTGATTTGTATATTACCTAACTTTAGAAATACTTAGATGAGATACTTAGAAATGAAAAAGGATAAGAAAATCAACAGACTTATCACTGACATATCTTTGATGCCAAAAGTGAACTGAAAACTCTTCGGTTTTATCTGAGAAAGACAATTCTGCTCTATAATTGGTAAAACGTTTATAATTTATTTTCAAAAGTGCACATATCAGTGATAGACCATAATACAGGATAGCTAAAACCAAATATGAATCTATGAAAAAATACATAAATGTATTGCAATATAAAGGCCATAAGCAATATTCTGTTTCTTGGATTGGGTAGTGCTTACAAGGGTTTGCATTTTATAATTATTCACCTTGCTATGTGTTTACATTTTATAAACTTTTATATAAGTGGGTTGTATTTCACAACTTTTAAAAGGTTTTTAAAATGTTACAAACTAAGAAACCACAAAACCTCAGTTGTAGCTACTCTGTGGCTATTTCTGCCCTCTCCCAAAATATACTTCAGCCAGTCAATCAAGCTGCCAGAAGCATTTGTTAAGAAAGTCTCTTGGCATCATGATAAGATAATCATGTAGACAAAATAATGAATTTATATGTTTCACTAATTCTTAGTAAATGGCCTGCAGGCAGGTATGAAAATGAACTCATGCTAAAGTCTATTTCCCCCCCCCCAAAAAAATCAAGACTTAACAAAGATAATATAATTTACAATGAATTATTGTGTATTCACAATAGGCAAGACCTAAATGTCCATCGACAGATGAATGGATAAAGAAGATGTGGTACATATATACAATGGAATACTACTCAGCCATAAAGGAGAATGAAATAATGCCATTGGCAGCAACATAGATGGACCTAGAGATTATCATACTAAGTGAAGTAAGTCCATAAGAGAAAGACAAATATCATACGATATCACTTACATATGGAACCTAAAATATGACACAAATGAACTTATCTACAAAACAGAAAGAGTCTCACAGACACAGAGAACAGACTTGTGGTCATCAAGGGGGAGGGGTATGGGGGGAGGAAAGGATTGGGAGTTTGGGCTTCGCAGATGCAAACTAGTATACATAGAATAGATAGACAACAAGGTCTTACTATATAGCACAGGGAACTATATTCAATATCCCATGATAAATCATAATAGAAAAGAAAATGAAAAAGAATGTATATATGTATGTATAACTGAATCAATCTGCTGTATAGCAGAAATTAACACAACATTGTAAATCAACTATACTTGAATAAAATAAAATTTTTTTAAAAAATTAATTATTAATACGAGTTACCACAAACACAAAGATGTATACCCAGTATAACCCTCTTATTTGAAAGAGAGAAAATTGAAATGAAATCTAACTTACTAGTGACTACTATGACTTGCTTAACTCAATCAAAGCAGCCTCACCCTACACTAAAGGGAAGTCAGCTGTTGTTGGTCGCTGCACCTACATAGCATCTTACTTCTTTGCTTTTCAAATTCACATCTGGAAATGTTACTTCACACATGATCCGGATAAATACACTTGTAAATTTTTTCCTGGTTCTTATTCCCAGGTCACAGAGCACGAAAGCTGAGTATCCTCCAATCTGTGTACAAATATGAAACTGTAAACACATTCATGTGTCTGTATAGGGAAAAGAGAGGATGCTTACTGCACAAAAAGGGCAAACATATTAAAAAGTTCTATGAAATCAAGCAATGTAAAAAATTTATTAATATATTGAATAGTTGTAAATATAGGAATGAAGATATAGCATCTAATATTGAGTCTAACAATGAAACACAGTGGGTTACATATAAGAGTTGGTAATACAGGTTTTAAAACCTTAGTCTATAAATAATCTTCTCTAACCCTACACTGAAAAAAAAGTCAAGGAAACAAGAGTGTTAATACACATACACACACACCCATCCATTTGAATTGACAAACTGTGGCAGCAGCTAAAATTTAGGAAGTAACCTAATTTCTTTTAGCCCATGAGTCCACAATCCTATGTTAATTTGATTGTCTGACATTCATAGCTACCAGATGGAAAACAAACATACAAAAAAAACATTGTGCAAGAGTTACAGACTTAGGCTGTTTGTGGATCATGCAGTTACTCACTTTGAATATTTTAAGATGTGATTGTCTCATGAATTCTTTTCATCTTTTTTACTCCTCTGTCTTATATCTTTAATTACAGAATCACAGAGAGATTATGGGATGCTGCAAGGCACTGGCTGAATCAGAAAAATACACATTTGCTTATTATGAATTTCCCCTATTTTCAGTAAAAAATACTCATAGGAAAAAAGTATGAAAACTGTACATTCAACTAAAAAAATTTGACCCTGAAAACATATTTTATGAAGTTGGAGATAGATTTAAGAGGAAAATAAGTGTAGGTCAGCGTTTTTCTGTGTGAAGTGGATTATTAGCCAGGGGTGGTCAGAAACAGTCTAGTTACGACTTTTCAGCTAAGGAAGTCATTCTGATTTTTAAAATTTGTGTATTACAACTGAGCTCAATTACTTTTATTGTTAGGAATTATATTAGTGACGTTACAATAGCCACTATAACAGATAAACCCTAAAATCTCAGTAGCTTAACACAAATCTCAGTGGCTGAACACAAGTTTATTTTTTGCTCCTGTAAATTACAAACATTTTTCTTGTTCAAGGGTGTCTCTCTGCCAGAGGTAATTCAGGGACTCAACAATTCTACACCATGGAAGAAGCACATGAATCTCTGGCAGACAGCTAGCTGTCTCTTCCACAGAAACTTTCAACTTATCAGGAAAATTCAAATCATGAGTACTTAAACACCTAACTTCAGGAAACTCCTTCATCTAGGTCCTGAGATAGTCTAAAAGTGGAATCACTAGAAAATTCTAGTGTGGGAAACTCCATGCACAATAACTTGAAGAGTTTGGGAAGATCACAGTTCTGTAGTCAATGGAACATTCCAAGAAAAAAATGGTAAAATTACATATAGCACACTCAAAAGGACAAATGTTAAACACCATTCTCATAGATCAAAAGGAATGCTGATAGATTTTTAAATGTTAGATAAATTATGCTATAAATATGTCAATATACCTGAAAGATATTCTACAATACCCTTAAGGAATCATCTACTCTATCTGGTGATGTTTGCAATTTAACCCATAAAAATTAAAAGCTCAACTAAATCGAATGGAGGATGGCTTTAACAGAAAGAGGGACATTTTTCTGGATTCTCTACTAACGTGGCAGCAAAGGTCTGAAGATGAAGCTGTCATCACTATTTCTCCTTGCTTGTTCTCAAGGATTAGGCAATGTACTGTCTAGTCTGTATCTGTCATACTATATTCCTTAGAAATATACTGGCTTATTGGTCATTATGTATCCTTTTGTCATAAAACATTTCACCATGACCTTAACTGTTTTGCAGAATCTGAGTAATTCAGATATATGACTGCACATTTATGAGACCCAATTGGTACTGTCATTGTCAAAGGTGTAGAGTTAAACCATGATACTTCAATGCTGATGGGGTAGGAGATTTCTTCCACAAGGGACTAGAGATCTCTGAAGATGAACATCTCTAAATTAGAAACAAAGATCACAGTGATAGGCTGACTGTTTCCCCAGTGGTGTCATGGTGACAGATAGATCCTGAAGTTGAGAAATACAGTAAGTCCCCTACATACAAACCAGTTCTGTTCCGAGGGCACATTCATAAGTCCAATTCATTCGTAAGTCCAACAAAGTTAGCCTAGGTACCCAAATAACACAATTGGCTACATAGTACTGTACTGTATTAGGTTTATGATACTTCTCACACAAATAATACATAAAAAAACAAACATAAAGAATAAAGAAAACATTTTTAATCTTACAGTACAGTACCTTCAAAAGTACAGTGGTACAGTACAACAGCTGGCATACAGGTGCTGGCATCGAGTGAACAGGCAAGAAGAGTTACTGACTGGAGGAGGGAGAGGAGGTGGGAGATGGTAGAGCTGAAGGATCATCAGTAATAGGAGACGGAGGGCAAGCTGCAGTTTCACTCATGCCTGATGTTGATGGCACAGGTTCTTGTTCCTTGCTGGATTCAATTCTATCTACACTCTTGAAAAAACAATCCAGTGATGTCTGGGTAGTAGCTCTTTTCTTCTTATCATAGATGACATGCTAGCACTGGATTGCATTCTGAATGGCTGCTGCAATCTTCGTGCACTGTTCTACGTTCCGGTCCTGTGCCTCAAAAACTAACAGTGCCTCCTCAAACAAAGTAAATCCCCTTGCCATTTCCTGCGTTGCGAATCTCTTCAGTTCTTTAGATACTTCTTCATCTTGTCTCTTTGTCCTTTCTGTGAGCCTCCAATTCCATCAGGTCTTCATTAGTAAGCTCCTCATGTTGCATAGCAAGGAGTTCAATGAAGTCGTCCTCTTGCAGATCTAGCTCCATCTTCTCCCTGAGGGACACTAAGTTGCTGAAAACCTCTTTGGACTCCTCATCCACCTTCTCAAATCCACAAAAATCGTGAACAAACTCTGGGCAAAGGTTCTTCCAAACCCCATTCATGGTGACGGCCATAACCTTACGCCAAGCAAAGTCAATGTTTTTTATAGCCTTGTAAATGTTACAGTCTTTCCAAAGTTGTCGCAAGGTTGTTCCTGATTCGTCACTTGCCTTTACTGCCTGACAAAAAGTGTGACGTAAAAAATATTTTTTAAAAGTCGCTGTTACTCCCTGGTCCACAGGTTGGATGAGTGACTTAGTATTTGGTGGCAGATGTACTACTTTGACGTTAGGATGAAAGTTGTCCACAAATGGGGGGTGGCCGGGAGCATTGTAGAGCAGCAAAAGAATGTTGAATGGGAAGTCCTTCTCCAAGCAATATTTCTCTACCTCCAAGATAAAGTGGTGGAAAAACCAGTTCTGGAAAATGGCCTATGTAACACAGGCTTTGGGGTTACTCTTCCACACAACAGGAAGGGAGCACTTGGCTATGTTTTTAAGGGCTCTTGGGCTCCCTGAATGATAAACTGAGAGGCCTCAGCTTCATATAGCCAGAAGCATTGCCGCCAAACAACATTTAGCCTATCCTTTGCTGCTTTATAGCCTGGCATCAACTTTTCCTGGCACCCTCTTCTAGTACAGTCCTATCTAATCCACGTTAAAAGTCTGCTCCGGTAAATACGCGCCTTCATCAATAATTTCTCGAAGTGTTTCACGAAATTCCTGGGCATCTGCACTCGCTGCCTCGCCACTTACTTTTACGTTGTGAAGGTTGGCTCTAGCCTTGAACCGATGAAACCAGCCATGGCTGGCATTAAAAGATGCGCCCTCTGATTCTTCACCGTGTTTCTTCTTCAAGTCTTCATAAAGGCTTTTAGCTTTCTCTCAAATCAGCATTAAGCTGAGTGGCACTCGACGCTGATGCTGATCCTGCATCCACACACTGAGAAGTTTCTCCATCTCCTCCATCACTTTCCCACATTTCTTCGATATTATTGTCAATATGATTGGCACAGCAGACTTCACATATTCCATGATCTTGTCCTTGTTCTTTATAATCGTGCCAATGGTTAAACGATTCATGTTATAAGAACAAGTGACATCTACTATCTTTTCGCTTCACTCCACTCTGTCAATTATTTTTGCTTTTGTTTCCATCGTTATCGCTTGGTGCTTCTTAGTAGTACCAGCTACATCACCACTGCTTTTGTGCTTGCTTCCAGATATCCTAGGCTTGAAACAAAGATACTGTACTACTGTACAATATATGGTACTGTACAGTAAAGTACACAAAAGCACAACCACTTGTAGAGGATGTATGCACGTGACAATGTACGCCAGGCACGTGAACTAATTTATGTGATTGGACATGCAAACGCACATTCGCATCTTTGAAAGTTCGCACCTTGAAGGTTCGTATGTAGGGGACTTACTGTAACGGTGAAATAGCAATCAAAATGTATTCCTCTGAGGAAGGAAGCATTCATCCATAACAGAACTCCGATGATGCTGCAAATATCAAAAATCTTCAGATTCCACCATAATATCAATCTGTCTTCATTATACGTTTCCAGGACACCAAGTTATCACAAATTTTACAGAAGAAATGCTAGCACATGTTAGAGTTGACAGTTGCTTTCCAGTTACTGCGAGAAAAATTAATTCATATGTTTAGTTAAACTCACTGCAATTATTCACCATTTCATTTATTTAAAAACTGTTTATCCAGTGTCAACTATGAGCCAGACAGTGCTTGGTCCTAGAGAGATAACATTTAAAAACAAACAAAAGCTCCAAAATAATACCTTGCCCTTCATGAAATTGATATCCTAAATGAGGAGAGAGTTGAACAAATATTCCCATAAATATAGAAAGCAAACCAATAGAAGTCGTAGAAAAGAAAATACACAGAACTATGAGAACACAGTACTCTGGAAGTCAGGGAAGAACTTCTTGAGGCAGTTGGTTTCAACATGAAAATGCAAGAATTTGTCAGAGTGACAAATTCTGGACTATGACTGGAACATAGCAAATAAGACATACAGTGATGTTAAATCGAATGAAATTATATTATCTGACAGAAGGCTGATCACGCAAAGCCTTATAAGCCACTTAGGTATTTCCATTTTTACATTGAAAGCAATGGGCAGAGACTTACTTCACTGGATTTGTTTTTTACCAAAATCACCCAGGTGGAGGAGGCAAAGACTGGAATGGATGTAGGGAAGACACATGGGAAGCTACTGCCTTCATCCTAACAGGTTTTCCCAGTTTTCAAGCCAACTCAACTGAATTATGCAAGGGAAAACAAAGAACTTATTTACAGAAACAAAAAAGAACTGAATTTCACATGCCATAAATTTTCCTGATGCTATTAGACAGCACAACACTATACACATAGCTTCTAGTAAAATAAATGATGTTGATATTCCCATATATATTGAACACTACCTGTACACAGGGATATGCCTACAATCTCTTTGGTGGGTATGCTTTAGGTTAAAGAAAATAAGTCCCCCATTCCACTGCTTCCCCATCCTTTCTGCTTATTCCCAAGATGAAATCTTAATAAAAATTATTTTGTGCCACTTGGTTTATGTCTTTTTTCCCCTTAACTTTGAAATCCTCCTAGCAAGTAAGCATCTGAAAAAGGTCATGACATAACACAGGATGTCACCTGAAAGTGAACCACCAACCATCTGTGAACCGGAAATTTTATCTCCATTGGCAAATTCCCCTTTTTGTGAACACCTTGTCTACTTCACAAATAAAGTTTTGTGAAAAATATTGACCAGCACCTAGTTTGTCCCCATTTCTGTGGATTACTAAATTTCAGAGTTTAAAAGGATACTCTGACTTTCTATAACTGTGAGGTTAGATGGTATCAGCAGTCTTACATTGTCAGATCTTATGTTAAACATTTGTGTGAAAATTAAACATGATTTAAATTCTAGTTCCTAAGATTTATTTCTCTCTACTACTATTATACAAAACCACTATTAATATGCTGTGAAATAAGACATCTACAGCATCACTAGTCAAAGCCTTTAAGTGGTAATCCTTGTGAATCCTTTCTTGTAACAGCTGAACATTTGCTGTACAAAACCAATGAAATTCACACATGCTGCTATGGAGTAGTAGAGTGATTATTACGGCATTTTCCCCCCAAAGTACCTTAGGCTTTAGATGATTAGAGAACAGTCTTATGTTTTAAACTTCCTGCCAACAATGTGGCTTTTTAGTTGAATTGGATTGAGGACAAATTGTAGTATAATATATGTTGACAGTTTAATAACATGGGTTACTATCCTTGGTGTACTTTATGATGTAATACATCCTTAGAAGTGTCTCCAGAGAATTGTGCTATGATTTTCGAGGCACAGAAAATTCAATAAGCTAAAACAGTCTGAGTAAGATTTCTGCCTTCTGTATACTTTGGACATTTTCCTAAAAAATACATAGGTGCTACCCTTCTAAAATATTTTTCTGACATGACTTTTCTGTTTTTCTTCTCAAGCTGTAGATTTTAAGATTGAAATGGTACAATTCTTATTAAATATATGTTAAAAATATAAAACTCTCTTTCTATATATAATAAACAATCTTTTTCAGGTCTCAGAGGTAAAGTTCCTTTTCTATAAAAAGCTGTAATTGTGGTTTTTAAAAATCTCATTAAATATTTAGATCTTTTAGAGCACAAGTGTTTTCTGTTGAGGTTTAAACACATTTAGGCTAATTATTTCTAATGTTTTGACCATTGTACAAATACTTGTATTAAATAGCTAACAGCATAAAACAAAATAGCAAGTCTTATGTGCAGAATTCATATAATTATTCCTGGATTTTCTTTTCATCAGAATATTTCTGGGTGAGACAAAAATGGCAATTCAATGTATTTTTTAAGTGATATAACACATTATTATTAAATGAATGCAATTCTAAGTACAGATGTTACTTTATATAGCCTTAGTCCATCTTTGTTTGCATTTATATGACAAGAAAATATTCAACTTCTCAAACACATTAAACCCACTGTGATTCCAGGATGGACAATTGTGTGGTACTTTAGGGATTTACAGAAGGGAAGACACACTATAATTGTCTAAAAGAAATATTCTCCCAATACCATCTTATAAAAAAAGAGACTCAGTCATTTTATCATCTACCTGTAAGTGAAAAAGGAGTTCAAGAAAATCTATAGTGACTATAAATCACTATATTCCACAGCTATCATCCTTTATTCAGTCTTCTCTAAAAAGCTCAATAATATGGGAAGACAGAAAAGCATAAAGCAAGCTTCCTGACCCAAAGATAATATAGTCATTTTTATTAAGTACTGTGTAAAATATGTGATATATATTATTTCCTTATGGCTCCAAGCAACCCTGGAGGACACCTTCCTTATTATTATGTCTATTTTACAAATGAGGGAAGAGGGGCCAGAAAGGCCAGTGGTTCACCTAAGATCTTAGAAAAAACAGGTGGTGGAGCTAGGATTCCAACCTCAGCATTCAGACTTCAGAACCTGGAACACACTGCCTTCCCCACTGGTCAGGCAATTGAGTTAGATGTTTTTTTTATGTTTATGTGGGTATTTTAATAAAAAAACAATATAAAGTCAACATAGAGAATACTAAATGAATGTAGGTTTTATTTATTATTTGTTTGAGGACTAAGAAACTCATCCACTTGGGAAATCTGTTTTGAAATTCCTTCATCTCAGAGTGCTCACCCAGGAAAGAGCCACGTCCACTTCCCCAAGCACTCAAGATTATGGCTCTTGAAAATCGCAGGCTACTTAAATTATCTCGTTGTCATCCTGTGGCAACTCAGAGCCAAACTGTCTACGTGTTCAAAGCAAACACATATAAAATAATCACATAAGGTTTTGCGAAGCCCCTGAAAGCTGAGAGAAGGTGATCCGAAAAACAAATGGGAGTGAGACTCAAACCAGGGAAGAAAAGGTTAATATGCCCTTGAATTCTGGCTCACATTGAACTTTTTGTTCCAGTGTCTTTGTTGCTTTTCCTAATTTTTTGGCCTGGAGCCTGTATGCTTTCTACCTCCCAGGGGTTCCGCTGAGCAGGCCTGGTTGGAAGAGATCCCAGCAGAGAGCAGAGGTCTGAGGATTATTGAAGTGGTTTTCTTTTTAATCACTTGTAAAAATAGAGACAAAGCTAATCACCAGCCATGTGATTTGCTCCAAGTCATGGGACCTCTAAATTCCCTGAAGAAAGCCAGAATCAGTGCTTTCCCAACAGTGTTGCATTTTGAGCTTCTCTGGAGTTTGAGAACCATATTGCCCTTAGAAGGAGAGGGAGGCAGAGAAGAAAATGTGACTTGAACCCATGAATAAAGTGGGGAACAGAGTTAAACTATCATGCTTGATACAGAGTGCATGCCTATGTGTCTCTACTCCTTTCCACTACTTGAAAAATTTACTTTCACTTTATTTCCCAGTTGATGAAGCTGAACATAATCTCTACGCCTTCCTCTCATAGCTCTCTGATTTTTCTTCTGTGGGGTCTGCAATCAAAAAGCACTCCTTAAAAGCTAAATTAGAAACAGAAGATGAAGAGACCGAGATAAATCTGACTGCATTGGTCCTTACTGAAATTTGATTAACTTAGCATTTCAATAAACACTCTTTAGGCAATTGCAGGGAAAGAAGAAAGGCCCTGAACGAGGAGTCACAATTTCAACACCCTAGTGGTCGAGCATTCTTCAGAATAGTCACTGGTTTCATACGAAGTCCCCACCTCCAAAGAACAACAAAAACCCTGATGATTTGCACAAAGGATCGATTTCATCTTATCGCATATTTGTAATTATCAAGACTTCAGCCCAGATGATAACACTTATTCCCGTCCCCCTCAACCACTCCACCCCCCACTTTAAACAAGAAAGCAATCTGTCAACTCAAACCAAATGTTTTCCATTTTTTGCACTCTCTCATAAACATCAGCAGACTTAGTCAAGCACAGGCAAAGTGCCAGCCGCAGCAAGAATACACTAACTCCAAGATGTGGGAGTTGGCTGTGTTCCTCTGAGGCTTGCACAGAATGGCATTAAGAGTAATGAACACACAGAGGGACCCTGCAGGGCACGACGTGGTTTGTGTTTATGACTCATTGGAACACTGTGAGTATGAGTGAGTCTTCTAAATCTACATGTACTTGACATTTTTTGGCTTTGAACACACATTGACTCACTTTTCAACATCTTCAGGCTTCTTTCCCTTTCAATTGTCCAATCCCCATACTCCTACCCTGTGTCTGTTCTTCCCCTCTTCTCTCCCCCACAAAGTATACTCTAGCCAATTTCATAGAAGATTTCCAGTCCCTGTCTAAACGTCCCTGTCTTCTCAGGGCAGATGATGCCTAGGGTTAGGGTTACACTGAGGTGATGTCAACAAACTGAGAAATTTCAAATTCCATTGTATATTTAAATTATAGTTATAATATCTTGGATCTAAACTAAAGGTATATTAATTAACCTATAAAATGCAGCTTAATGCTACAAATAATAATTACCTAATAATTTGGTTGGAACAGTCACAGTCTTTAAGAACACTGAAGAAAAGTTGCACATATAATTTTATGTTTAAAATATACATATGAGCTAGGTACACTAAGAGAAGTTGAAACTAGAGAGAATCAATATTCCAACACTTACTACTCATTGAGGCTAATGATGTTTGTCCAGTAAGGAAACTGATGCAACTGTTAACTTTCCTTTATAAAGAAAAGTAACACAATTTAAATGGTACTGTAGTAACCTGCTTGGTCTATTTCATCTTGTGATTGTTATTTGTACTTCTATTCTGCAGGAGGCCCAAGAATTACATTATCTTACATAGCTTGTAAAATAAGAAGGCAACAATGACAACAAAATTTCAGAAATCAAGGGTTACACAACATACCTTTCCTTAGTAGGTGAAACAAATCAATTGAGTGGCCCTTCTAAATAAAATTGGTTATATGTTTATTTACCTAAGCTTTGGCTCATGGCTGAGTGATTTCCAAATGAAATAAAATCTGTTACTAGAAGTCATTAGAAAATTCACTGTCGTTACACGGTTAACATCAGTCACTTAATAGTGAGGTTACTTCCTATTAAGACCAGACTGTAAAGCTATGATGATTTCTTTGCACATAATAGCAAGGTACCAAATAAGCTACTGATTAGATTACAATTATAAGAGCCATTGCAAAGCCCTAAATATATAACTGGCAGGGTTCCTCTGAGTTGAAAGTGCTAATCTCCAATACACAGCAGCTCTGGCTTGGCTTGTCTTGTTAGGTAAACAAAATGTGTCTTGCCTGTCATTGCCATAAAATATTAATGCACTGGAAGTCCCTAAACCTTGCTAAGCATAAGGCCTATTATCACACTTAAGAGTAAAGCAATCTAATAAATCGCTGGCTGTATAAAAACTAAGTCAGCTGGCAGAGACAGTAATCTCCCTAAGGGATAGGAAGAGCCCCATCTTCAACTACAGCAGCTGCAGTTCCAGAGAAATTATGTTTCTTCCACTCAGTAAAAATGCATTTGTGCTGAATTCTGTTATTTAAACTCTAATGGAATCATTAGGAATATCCATACATTATGAGTAATAGAAAATTAACTAAAAAAAAATCTACAGTACTGTCATATAATAGTCACAGTCTTTTTATTAGTTTAGAGGGCTAAATCTGATGTAATATCAAGCTGCTTATTTCTAATACCCATTTTGAAAGTATGAACCCCCAACTCATACATAAATAGTCATGTGTAAACAACAAACGCCGAGCTGATATCCTTAATTGAAAGCAACTTGCTCGTTTGGCCATGGTATGAGGTCCTTTAGGCAACATGTGAACGTAAATGCAATACAGTTGCTATATACCTTAGAAACTGTTAAAAAATTGCTGTTATACCTAACCAATCTCTGAAAACCATAAGAAAGTTGTATTTTAGAATGGACCATACCTTTACTTACCCCCTCACACACATACAAATTGAATTACTTAAATCAACATATTTCCAGTAATAGATGAAAGAGGGGCAGATAGATTTTTTAAAATAGTAATAATAAGTGCTTTCACATATATTATTTCATTTTAACCCAATAATAACCCAGTAAAATAAGCACAGTTATCATGTCCATGTCAAAAATGAAGAAACAGATAATTTGTCCAGAGTCAACCAGTTAGTGAGAAGTACAACCAGTTCTTAAATCCTGCTCAACTGATTTTGATTTCCACACCTCTAAAAGCAGCACAGTTGCTGTTGTTTTGTTTTGTTTTCTACTTACAATTTCACCTTGCCAAAGACATTGCTTCAATTCTTAAAAAGCATTTAGAATACTAATATGTAATTGCTCCCCAGGGATTTGAGGTTACATGATTAATGGATGATGTGCACCTTTCATGTGACATTCAATAATAAAATGTTGATGACCTACACATATGAAAAATGTGAACTAAAAAACCCTGCCATATCTAGAAGTAATATCAGGAGATGAAATGTTAAATGGGGGAAAATAACTTTTTCAAGGGTCAGGGATCATAGTCTTTAAACTTACACAGCGACAGATGTGTATTAACAAGTATTCCTTATACTCATGATGATGGTGCTTCAATAAAGGAATACAGTCCTCCCCTGTGTATTGTATATGGTGTTAATGTTCTTAATAAGGCCATGCTATTTTCTCTATGTTGACAGTAACCCTGGCATCAGAGAAACTAAGAAAATTGTTATTACAATTAAGTGTGCATTATTTCATCACTTAGGATGGTCTAAATCATAATGAATCTGAGGCACAAAGACCTTCAGTCCTGTGAAAAGTGGGTCTGAAAGTTACACTTACCTAATTACTCTGGTAAGATCTACAGTAGACAGTGATATCAACCTCTCTGAATTCCTAATACTTATTTCATACGTTCCGTCAGCACTTATTTGCTGGTAACATGCTCTATATGCAGCATGATGTGAGCTGCTGAAGTTATAAAGGCAATTAAGATTCAATGACTATTCTCAAGGTGGCAAAACTTTGTAAAGAAAAATAAAGTGAAATTAAATAATGCACTCATATATGTTGATAATGGGGACAAAGTGCTCAGTGAAACACAAGATGCAAAAAAATTATATTTCTTCATTTTCTGAAATCAAATCTAACCGGACTCCAAACCTTTATTTGCTACTGTTGGCAAGAAGGACAGTAGCAGCCATACTGTCTCCTCTCTCCCTCTCTTTATTTGGTCCCAGGAAAACAGCAGTTTACCTTGAGCCCTAGAGCATGGTGCTCATTCTTGATGTCATAGTTCATTGTGTGGCACTATGCCAATGAAGCATTTCCCCTCAGAGCTGGGTCCCCACTCTTTATTACCCTTCCTCTGATCTTTGTTGAGACCCAGGGAACAACCAACTTAGTGGCCAGTTTCTACCACTCAAAAATGTCTTACTTTAAGGTGTTACATCCAAGTGAGTTTTCATTCCCTACCTCACAAAAAAACCTGCAACATTATTTGATTGTTCCCCTCCTTTCTTCTGTGTTGAGAATTATTTTGTTATTGCCCCAAGCTGTTCTCTCTTTCTACTGGATAAAAGATCCAATATTTCTCTCTTGGTTGCTTCCTTTAACAGTTGAGTGTAATGGTATATAGCAGCACTGAATGATTCATGAAGTCAGACTCCAGACTCTCAACCTACCAGTCCCCTCTCCCCCCAAGGATGAAGCCCATTTTTTAATAGGCAGCAGAAAATAAATAACAGGGTTGTTTGGTACATCCACACTTTTGAATTCTCAATATCTCACCTTGTTATACCCGTAACACAAGTTCTCAAAAAGCATGCAGATGAAGTGCTATCTAAGTCCTTCAATTATACCATCCTCTTTCATGATCCCATTTCCATACCTGTAAATAACATTTTTTCTTCTGGAATGAAAATGCTGAATTTTCAAGGTTCAGTTCATATGTCAACATTTCTATTAATTAATTCCCAACTTCTCTAAGTAAAGAAATCTCTTACTCTCCTCACTTCTACAGTATTTTAATGTCATTACTATAGTATATTTGAGATTATATTGTAATTATCTGTTTAGTTGTCTGTCTCTACCCCAGATTATTATATTCTGAGGACATGCACTATTTCTAGTTCATAACATGCACATATTCTAGTTCATGAATTTCTAGTTCATGCAGTCTCAACTTTGGAACACCTAGGATGACAATAACAGGATGACAAAGAAGGGATGTTAAGACAAAAAATAGCCAATATCAAGAGAGTGGCTGGGCCAATACCCCAAAATATTGACTAATCAAGTAATCCAGTTCAGTAGGATGGGTTAACTCAACAGTAATCAGTGGGCAGTGGTGAAACTTGGCATCAGGCTAATGGCAGTATTTAGATCTAAGGGGTTCTCCTGGATTGAATCTAGACATCAGCTGGTGACATCTAGTGCCAGGGCTGATGAATCATGAAGTGTTCCAGCAACGTAAATGAGAGACCAGAATAGGAGAGGAGACAATGAAAGAGCTGAGCCCTAGGGCCAAGAGTTTTTCCTTTGCATTCCTTTAAAATATCAATACTAGTCATCAGTAATAATAGTAATAGTGAATAGTAGCAATTATTAGTATTATCATCAGCAGTAGTAGTAAAGATAACATTTCCCAATGTACCCAACATATATTTCCTCATAGCTCATTAGCCAGAATTAGGTAAAGAAAATAATGCACTCAAATATGTTTAAGAGTGGGAATGAAGTGCTCAATGACAAACACAATACTAAAATACTATATTTCTTAATTTTCCTAAAAATATCTCATCTAAACTCCAAGACTCCATTTGCCAGTGCTGGCAAAAAGTCACTATCAGTCAGGTTGGTTCCTTCTCCCTTGCTTTCTTTGGTCCCAGGAAAATGGCAGAGCACCCTAAGCCTTAAGCATGGTGCTCATTCCTAGAGTCATCAGATCCCTCCTAGATGCTCATTGTCAGCTGGACTTTCTTGATTGCCTTAAAGCAATAATTATGCATTCCCTGGGTCTGAGTACACTGTCATACAAATAAAGTGAACAAGAAAGAAATGGAAATGGCTATTGCGTAGGCCACCAACAGCATCTATCATAATCTGGTTGTAAAAAGATCCCCCAAAATATCCAGAAGAGACAGAAATGGGAAGAATGAAAGATAAGTTATAAAAACTATTGAGAATAGAGATAGAAATATCAACATAAGTTAATATATGAATTTACAAGGAAAAATAAAGACAGTGCAAGACATTTTAGAAAAAAATAATGACTTAAATAATGAATTAAGAAAAATGTAAGACCTCTGATTGAAAGAACATATATGGCACACTGGATAAACTAGAACAAACCCACACTGAGACATGTTATAGTGAAAATTAAGAACATCAAGTAAAAATAAAAGGTTCTTTAGGTTCTGGAGAGGAAAATCTAATCACTCATAAATGAGTTAGAATCAGAATGACATTGAAATTCTCAATGACAACATTATAGTCAAGAAAACAAGGAAGTTGTAACTTCAAAGTGTTGAAAGAAAAGTACATTATACCAAAATTCTACATCCAGTTAAATATTTTCTCTAAATGTGAGTGCGAAATAAAAATATCATTGGCACAAAGGGCTTCAAAAAGTTTATCACACAAAAACCCCTTTGACATGTTCTCCAGCAAGTAAAGAACTACCCCCAAGAGGATGCTGCAAATACATGGGAACTAAGGGTGAGTAAATAACTTAGGGAAATATTTTATTATCTAAAACAGCAATGACCATAAGAAAAAAATCTAAAACGGAAGAAAATATTCCTAACACTCAAGAATTAAAATTCTAGGTGATGTACATATGGAGGGCTTGTTAGTGTTTAACCTACTGAAATCGAATTTATGAATATTTATAAGCTTTAAAAACTGATTAAAAAAAGACTTGAGCATAAGTTTTAGTAAAGGATAACCATTTTTCAAATCAGTAGAAGAAAATCCATTATACTCATTGGATATTAATAGAAAAAAAAACTGAATAAATTGAAAAAACAGAATACCTTATCAGAAGTAAATCCCAGTATAATAATAATTAAGAGAAATGTAAATGTCTGTTACCACTAATCAAAAGACTCTCTGATGGATTTGTTTTTTTAAGAGTCAGAAATATTAAACAGGAAGACACATGAAGTCTGAAAGCTGAGGGACAGAAAAAGGTAACTGCACACATATGGGGACAAAGAGAAAGCCAGAATCAAACAAAATAATTTAAAATAAAAATTACCATGAGAAAAAAGAGATACTATATATATTGGATATATATAATCATCATGAATCTATCTCCATACAACAGTACAGCTGAAAATACTACATAATAACTTCTCACAGAACTACAAGGGAACACGGAAAAATCAACAATTGTAATTGGAGATTATTAACTAAAAACTGCCAATAAATCAAACAGACCAAAAAAAAAAAGCAAATATATTTCTTATAGAATACAAAAAAGCTCTAAGTAATAAACTTTATATCAACAGAGACTCTGAATTTGCTTCAAGCAAAATTAGGAAATTAACCTTGTGGAAGGCCACAATGTCTCAATAAATTCCTAAGAATCAATACTGTACAGCCTTTATCTATAAAACAATACAATTATAAATCAATGATACAGAGATAGCTAAAATATTAATGTCTAAAAGAAAATACTTCTCAATAGTCCTTTGATTCAACGTGGAAAATTATGAACATCTTAGAGTCTTATTTTGCTCAAAATAGTTAGAATTTATGACAAAGGATGTTCAGGCAGACGAGCTCTCATGACACAAGGAGGAACTCCTACAAAGAATAAGTCATTTTAGGACAGGACATCTATGGCCCCTGGGGACTCAAAATGTCTCAAGTTCTCTTTTTACAATAAAAATATTGACGCTTTGATGAAAAAGAAACTTTTAATGGTCTGTTGGTGATTGTGTATGCAGGAAAGTGGTGATTTCTACTGAATTTAACACTTCATGCTCTGGTCAATTTTCTTTTAGTTGACAACCTTAATAATATAAGGTAACTTTGCCCATAATTTTGTTTATTTTTTAGCCCTGATTTACCCCTCTCTACTACAAGTAGGGTGCTAAGTACTTGTGTGTTTTTCTTTCACAATAGTGAAAGACTGAATTCTTGTTTCTACTATCAGCACTGACTGCTTATTAGAAAATGGTCAGGAGAAGAGGTTTCCGGTTTGCAAAGACAAGGGGAGATGTCTTTTAGTAAACGTCGTCAATAATATGAGTTTGAGCAGCAAGGGATAAGTTATCCCTCACTGAAAAATAGAAGAGAAATTGCAGCATAATCCATGTTGAATGGACATAAGAAAGACAATACTTTCATTCATCTGTTAACTTATTTATCCATGCACTATGTGAATGACTCTATACATAATGATGAAGAGCATGGCACTGGAGCCTTCCTGTGTGGGTCCCACTCCTACCTCTGACACAGGTGAGGTATGAAACTCTAAGCAAGTTGCTTGATTATCCTGTACCTAAGTTCCTTGGTTTGTGAAGGATGATAACCGTACCTACTTCCTGGGTTGATGTGAGGATTAAATGATGATAGAGTGAGAGAGAGAGAACAACAGATTACAAGGCACCTACAGATATACAGTCCCTAGAACAAAGACTGGCCTGTGTGCTAAGTGTCAGCTGTTACTACCAGGTTCCAGGGCTAGCTGCTAGGGATAAAATATTGGGTAAATGAAAGTTAGTTTAAGACAAAATCATACAGAGTATGATAGGGCGGATTATGGAATTTTACTAATCCTAAAAGTATAGGGGAGCTATTAAAAGCTTTGGAATGGGCAGGCTAAATGGTAACCTTTGCTTGTCCTAAAGATTATTCTGACTGCAGTGAGGAGAATGGATTGATCAGGAAAGGGGATGAGTAGACACAGAGAGACAAGTGAAATGTTATTAAATGCCAAAATCAGTTGCAAAGGAAGGCTTAAATTTTCTAATTTTCTTTTCTGAAAATGTGGGGTGTGTGTGAGTGTGTGTGTGTGTGTGTGTGTCGTGCCTAAATTATCTGTGGGATCAACTATGCATTTGGAGTTGGAGTAAATAACCCTCTGAGCTTTGCGAAGTTTCTAAGCTTCTCTAAGATTTAATTTCCTCTTTCTGTAAAATGTGGCTGTAGAGCATTTTCATGAGAACTAAATAAAAAACTGTATGCAAAAAAAAATTTTAACCTTAGAGCCCAATATAAATATTCTAGCTGTCATAATTATATGGGGGACATGGAAGGGGAAACTAAATCTCAAGGTCTACCTAGGATGTTTATTTCACCAGAGGAGAGGCATAAAGGTGGAAATGTCATATCACGAGGCAAGAAGTTGTGCGATTAATATCTGTTCTTACAAACCAAGTTTTTCTTCTAAGAATGTCCTTCATCTGGAATGGTGTTTCAAGGTTCCTCATCTCTGACCAACTGCTCCTACGTATTCACCTCACTCCCTCATGACTTTAACTCTTACAATTTTTTACCCGACTGGGACATGGATCCAAACATTTTTGTAGCTTTTCCTCAATACCTTCATGTCCTCACATCCCTCTTTAACCCAGCTTAAATTCCATGGGCAATCAACATAATCATTCCTGTGCACCACCTCCCCACCCATTTCATCATATGGCCCTGGAAAAATCCCAAACCTAATTAAATTGAACTATCCACATACGCTCCTCTTGCACCCGTGAGCTGAATATATGAACAGCAAAACCACAATGACTGGACTCATTTTATAATCATGACTACTAACTACAGCCTATTCCACTTCCCCTGGTCTATTCCCCCTCCCTTTCTTCTAGACTATTGTCTCCTGGTGGAGCCTCTATTCTCCAAATTCCAGCTCTTCCTCCTTCATCCTTATCCTCAGCTTCTCCCCATTTCACTGAGGAAAGGAAAAAATCAGAAGATAACTTTCACAGACTCTGCAACCCCACCTCCCATTAACACATATCTGTACCCATACCTTTGACCTTCCTTCTTGTCACTACAGATAGACACTCTCTGTCCAAATTAAAGCTGGTCTCTCCATTCATGCACTGGATCCCAATCCCGCTAGCTACTCTAAGACATTGCACGTTTCTCCTTCATTGTCCTTTCTCCTTCTCTGTCATGATTTTCCCCACTCTACTAGATCACTATTATCAGCATATAGGCATTCTAAAATCTCTCAACTGTACATTATCCTCCAGATTCCATCCTGTTTTCCTGCTCCCCTACATGAGGACATTGTTCTGGGAATTTGCCTCTCTCTCTCCATCATTCATTTTCTCCCTCCCTTCTTCCCTCCCTTTCTTCCTTCTTTCCTCCCTTCCTTCCTTCCTTCCTTCCTTTCTCTTTCTTTCCCTGTTTCCTTTCTTTCTTTTTCTTTCTTTCTTTCTTTTTCTTTCCTTCCTTCCTTCCTTCCTTTCTTTTCTCTCTTTCCCTCTCTCTCTCTCTCACATACACACATCAATTTTTCCCAACAGTGTACAAACATCCTATTATTTCTTCCACTGTTAAAAGAAAAAAGGAAAATCCTATAACCCCATAATCCTTCCAGCTGATGTTCTATTTCATTCTTTCTCCTGTGAGAAAGCTCTCAGGACTGGCATTTGATATAATATCTCCAATTTCTCTCTTCCTTATTTTCCTCAGAATCCTTAGACTTCTGCACCTACCACTTCAGCTAAAATGTTCTTATCCAGCTCACCAGTGATCTCTTTTTTGCTGAGTCCAATAGTCCACTGTCATATTACTTAACCATAACAGCAGCATTTTATACTTTTCTATTTAGCAATCTCCCCAACCTGGAGTTTGGATTCAGTCTTTGTTTGTGTCCTCTTCTCTTATGGTCACCTTGTCATTCTGACCACCTGCATGAAACAACCATCTCCCTCCAACATAAACACACACACACACACGCACACAGAGGCACATGAATCCACACATGCGTGCGTACACAGACTCATAAGCGAGGTCCTATCTTCTTTATCCTACTTGACTTTTTTCCATAGCATATATCAACATTTGACAGACTTTGTATTTACTTGTTTGTTTACATTTCATATCCCACGATTAGAACATAAGTTCCACAAGGACGCAACTTTGTTTTATTCATCATTAAATCTCCAGTGCTTACAACAGTGTTTGACACTTAGGAGGTATTCAACAAGTTTTATTTGAATGAATGAATAAATAAATGAGTGAAATCAATATTTAAATTTAGGAAATTTTTCAGAAGATAAAAATAATTGTTTATATAGCAATGACAAATCAAACATGTTAACAAGCTATGACAAATATTCCACACACATATTTATTCATCTGTAGTATTTATAACTTGCCTGTTTCCAAAAAGTGATATGAGGTAGCTGACATGTTTATAGTACTGCTATTTATAAACTGAGTGCAGAGTATTCTGTCTGTCTCTTATGAAGGAAAAAAATGCTAATTCCTTTCATAAAATATGAGTAAAGCTTCCAAAACAGGGGAGAAGGAATAGACTAATAAAGCTTTCTTCAAGCAATAACTGACCAGTAATTTGTTTGATTTTTTAATATATTTTAAAAACATACAAGTGGGCAGTGCTAAAGTTGGGGTATATTTTAGTTAATAGAAACCAAGAGGATTTTTTGATTTCAAGGGTGAAGACATCAGGGCTTCCCTGGTGGTGCAGTGGTTGAGAGTCCACCTGCCGATGCAGGGGACACGGGTTCGTGCCCCGGTCCGGGAAGATCCCACATGCCGCGGAGTGGCTGGGCCCGTGAGCCATGGCCGCTGAGCCTGCACGTCTGGAGCCTGTGCTCCGCAACGGGAGAGGCCACAACAGTGAGAGGCCCATGTACCGCAAAAAAAAAAGAAAAAAAAAGAGTGAAGACATCAAATGAGCCTTTACTCTCTTCTTTGATATACCTATGCTTGTTTCCAGTTTTACTGGCTCAAAACACAATTCCACATACACCAAATACAGTATTGAAATTTGCATATTATAAAAAAGTCCTTTTAAAGTCTTTACTGTTATCACTTTGAAATAAAAACAGAAGTTATCGCTAATTCTAAAATGTTTAAATTAGTCAAGACGTTAAATATCCCTATGTACATTATTTGCCTAATATACCTTTTTACCATCTAAAATTGAGATATCTTTTAATTTCTGGTAAGAAATTAATTTTCATGATGAGATTGGCTAGCCTCTGGAACAAGTTTTCCATAGAA
Source organism: Neophocaena asiaeorientalis asiaeorientalis (assembly GCF_003031525.2). Classification (NCBI taxonomy): domain Eukaryota; kingdom Metazoa; phylum Chordata; class Mammalia; order Artiodactyla; family Phocoenidae; genus Neophocaena; species Neophocaena asiaeorientalis. The sequence goes on along the minus strand of NW_020174442.1, from coordinate 2,864,151 downwards.
GTGGAGAAGGTTTTGAGGCGATTAAAATAAAACCATATGAAACAGTGGAAAATGTACTATAATATGAGGAAAAATGCTGCCCAGATTCCTGGAGGCTAGAGCCCAGAGCTGAATAAGGCTTTTCAATCTCCAGCCATTATGATTCTAGGTAACTATGCCGAGAAGAGATGAAATCAGTGGTTTTTCTATCCACGTTGAGTTCCTATTAGCCCCTTGAGGAAATAGGGGTTTTGCAGAAAGTGTGAGTTCTCTGTTACTGAAATGACTTTGTTAATTTCCTAATAAAACAGGCATTCGAATAATAGCTCCATCTTCTAATATTAACAAAGCTGCAAAGTTACACAAGTTAGAATAATTTTCCTTTGCTTGGACGGCAAGATCTTTCAGTCTCCTTATCCCTCTTTTCCCAATGTGCCACCCCGTTTATAGTATATATTTGCTACTTAATATTTGATTTCACGTTTGATTTCAGTCATCCTGACACAAAGCTGTAGAGTGAAGTTGAAAAATTCAAAAGAGAGAACATAGCTGCCATCCTACTGTGAGTGAGTCCACTGAACTGTAAATCTACCCTACATTTAATTACTCAACTAGACGGTGCAAGGATAAGGTCTCCAGAGTGTTGTGCTATCATGAGTGATTGAATCTGCTTGCAGTAATAAGCTTTTCTACAGCGAAGCCAAAAGGTTAAAATTATACATAGAACTTCAAGGCAAGCATTGTTTTTAAATAGCTGCAAAACCAAAAGAATAACAGAAACTTCTTTTGAATGAATGCCTTAGTTTCAAAACCTTAAGTTGACGTAGTAGAGTTTTGTGTAAAGAACTGTTTCCTCAAGCAAATTTACAAGTATTTGGGTCAGTCATGGGGTTGGAAAGCCCTCCCCATGCCAACTTCTACCACATCCACAGTACCATAAGCCGGTGTTTGTATAACGAATAGCAAAGATGATTGCACTTGTGAGATGAATCAGCAATTCCCAATTAGAGCAGCAAAATAAAACTGTTTTCTTTCTGAATCACTGTGCAAGGCAAATGGAAAAGTGACAAATAGACTTTGTTCTCCATAAGTGATGGGAGGGGAATTCATGTGGGGAGCCAAATTGCCAAAGTAAGGCACACCAGTCTTGCCAGCAAAACTGTTCTCATCCCCACAGAGACCACAAAACCCTGCAGCTGTAATTTCAGAAGCACACATGTGTATAAATCAAGTAATTGCACACCTAACTATCCACTTGAGCCCGTGTGCCTGGCTTTTTTTGCAGGTGCCCGGGGTACTTGCGCTATTTCGCTTTGAAAACAAGGTTTAGTTTAATTGACAGGATATTATCAAATTCAAGCTGACTTGTATGGACAAGTCTCAAAATATGAGGGTGGCATACAGAATCAAGTAGCACATATGAATGTTCTATATGTGCATTCTGCAAGGTCCCTGGAGCTGACTGAATTCTAAACAACAGAACAGGACAAAATTAAAATGTCGAGTTAGTTCTAATCCATGAAAGTATGTTTCCAGAGCATTCAATGAAGCAACATCATTTTGGAACGTACTTGCCATTTACAGGAAGAGACAGAGTGAGAGAGAGAGACAGAGAGCATTGAGCAAGTATTATATTGCTTTATACGATGATGTTTTTAAAAGGGACAAGTGGGTGCTTTGGGTCTACTGGCCAGAAGAGCAAGCAGATCTATGTTTCTGTGCTCCAGTTGGCTGGAGCCCCAGCAGACAACCAAGGAGCAGGCTGCTTGCTGCCCAGGAAAGAGGCACTCGTCACAACATGGAATCTGCCTGCATGCTAAGCTTTTACTCTAATTCTTCCAGGAGAAATTCAGGTTTGTGGGACTTCAGAACAGGTGTAGTTGCTACTAGTCCTCTACAAATGCTTTACATGTTCCAGTAAAATAAGATTAATGTGGAACCAGTTCATCCAAAGATTCTGCTGCAAGTCAACACAACACATTCCTACAATTTTCACCTTGAGAGAAAGAAAAACATGGCATTTATTTCACAAAGATATTTAAACCACCAACCTTTCATCTACCCCCATCATCCAAGAAGTTTATAGATTTGTTTCACACACACACACGCACATTGTAAACCAACAAATTCCTAATAGAATGATGCCAAACCTCACTAACAAATAATAAGATGTTGTACGCAGTATCTCCCATATCTTATTCTATTTCTAAAGCACCTACTGTTAATATTGCCACACACAACAGGGAATTAACTGAGGTTCCAAATGGACTATGAGAAATTCAACCTCAGCATTCTTTGCAGCTGGTTCATGTTTTACTATTTAAAATAAAGAAATGGAATCAGAGGTCCCCTGCAAGTATAAAAGGTGATCTGGTAACTATAGGTAAAATCAATCATGTGATAAAATGTCCCATAAGGATGATGTTTCTTAAGACATAGTCAGTGGTCAGCCAGAGGAAGGAAAAGAGAACTCTACGCAAGATTTTGTCCTAAAAATGTGTGCAAAGTCCCACTGGTCCATTTGGGTAAAATTTCCAGTAAGTCGTGTTTTCACACAGTGATTATCAAAGAAACCCCTTATATCTTCATTTAAACATTAGCCGAAAATAACATTTCAATGTGACAGCAACAAAATTTAACCCTACTTTTTTTAATGACTTACTGGTTTGTTTTATTGAAAACTTTAACCAAAGGTCTGGTTTTGAAGCTTTTAGAACTGACAGACACTTTTTGCTTTGTTATCAGGGAGCTTGAAAATGTATAAGGTATTTATGGCCTATTAAAGAACCATTAGGCCATAAAAATAATCTGCCTGTAAAAACGATGAGGAAAGGTGAAATGTACAGTGTATAAAGTACAATCTGATCACTGTATAAGGGCCTAGTAGGAAAGCTATTGATTTCTTTTCCATCAAACATATTAAATTTCAGATGCATTAATAGGTTAAAAAATAAACTTGAATCTAATATGAAGGAAAGAAAGGAAGCAATATAAGAAAAAGAATGCCAACAAGCTACCATACATTTGAAATTATGTCTATGTGTATTGTGAGGGAGGCATATGGAATTAGCATCAATAACAGACCCAGGGAATACCTGTAGGTTGGGCTATTCACTGTTCAAACACAAAACATCTCCCAAAGTAATAATTCTCACTTTGGGGTATAAAATTTGCTGTATTATAAATATATGAGGAATATAACAAGTTTCTTGGCGCAAGGTTTTTGGCAAAGTAATAATTGTGATTAATTGTTAATCATTGTATTATATATCATAATAAAACTATATTGTTATATAACTATTATAAATTAGTTTAATAATAATTATATATTATAGATTTAGAACTTGAAACTGGCTTACTTTTTAAAAATAGAGTATAATCAAAGTTACTCCTATAATAATGTTACTTTATTTAATTTGTATTCCCCAAACCTTTCTCATGAGAATCTTGGGAAAACCATGAATGCTTCACTTATGTTAATGTATATATTAAATGTTTTGTGGCAAGGAAACAAGTAAGGGACTTCCCTGGTGGTGCAGTGGGTTAAGAATCTGCCTGCCAATGCAGGGGGCATGGGTTCAAGCCCTGGTCTAGGAAGATCCCACATGCCCCAGAGCAACTAAGCCCGTGTGCCACAACTACTCACCCTGTGCTGTAGAGCCCGCGAGCCACAGCTACTGAGCCCGCGTGCCACAACTACTGAAGCCCACGCACCTAGAGCCTGTGCTCCGCAACAAAGACAAGCCACCACAATGAGAAGCCCACACATTGCAACGAAGAGTAGCCCCTGCCCGCTGCAACTAGAGAAAGCCCACACGGAGCAACAAAGACCCAAAAATAAATAAATAAGTAAATTTATTTTAAAAAAAAAAAAAGGAGACAGGTAAGAACTAGTTCCCAAAAGGAAGCTTATGATATTATTTTAATTATTTTAAAGGGCAAAAGAATCAATGAGTAGACCTAATAAAATATTGATACAGTCTGTACAATATAATTGAAAGTTGATTGAAAATGCTTGTGTGCTAAATTGGGCACATAGAGATAAAATAGAGGCACATTCTAAATTCCCCCAATGTCTCTGCATTCCATGTCTACTAAAAGAGTCTGTTACTATGTTTTATCAATTTTATGTATTAAGATACTTCTTTAAAGCCATGATTTTCTTTAATAGAACTCTAACCCTATTACTCTTAAGCTTTTTCCTGCCAATAATGCACAGGAGTTTCCTAATGTACCAGAAAATGGCCCCTAGGGAAAAAAAAAAAAGAATGCATGAACACCCCACACAGGGGGATAAGTTCAGAGATAAGCTTCCTAATCTCATTATTAAGCTTTGCTTTACTCATATTATTTGTTTTATTGTCTAGGCCAGTTCTCCAAGTAAATTCTGGGAATAGCTATCAACATGAAATTGCAACTTATTAGAAATGCAAATTCTTGTGGGGCCCAGTAATCTGTGTTTTAACCAGCCCTCCAAGTGTTGGGGGTAACATGTTAGTTTGAAACCACTGCTCTAAGCCACATATTAAATCATACTATTTTAAAATGTTGAACAAGAGAGGCGAAAAATAATACTAGATCCTAGCTGTTGTCCGTATTATAGGAAGTTATCCCACTTATGTGTTCCCCATAGCACAATACTGAAATATCTCAGCAAAGTTCGACAATCTCTGAGGTGCACTATACATAAAATACAATGTGCAGAAGCGCACGGCCCCATGACATGATCAGTTTACAGCTACATGCTGATTCTCAACCAGTCTTTGGGAAAACACTCCCTCCAGCAACCTCTCACCACAGAAATCCAAAGAACCCATATCAACCCCTCTCCTCATTTCCTTCCAGTTTCAGGAGAATTTGCTCTGCTGTTCAAATAGGTTTCGAAATGAGTAAGAACCAGGATGAACAACAGGATCAACATCATTCTGATGTTTTTGGATGTGTTTAAGTGTGAGAAAGCTATTTACTGAGTAATTTCTTAATCATTCATGTGACCACTCAGCACTGCTAATACAGATAATTCATTCAACATTTATTAAACAACTACTTTGCTCAAAACTGTGTTAAATATTTTGTGGAACTGAAGAAGAAAAGAAAGAGGGAAATATCAACAGGAAAAAGACAATCTCCTCTGGTAATTTAAGTTCTAGTTTAGGAGTAAACTGGGTAAATACATTGTAGTATAATCACATATTATACTAAGGCAATGGGAAGAAATTAACTTCAGCTACATACAACAACATGAATAAATCTCATCCACAGAAAGCTGAATACAAGAAGCCAGAAACAAAGGAGTACATACTGTGTGATTTTGTTTATAGCTCAAGAGCAGCAAATTATGCTACAGTTTTGGAGGTTAAGATCGTGGTTACACTTGAGAGGAGAGAGGTGAAGTTTGTGGGGCTGGCTAGTAATTGCAAGGGGGCACAAAGGAACTCACGGGGTTTTGGTAATTGTATTCCTAGGTCATGTTAAATGTGAGTGCTTACTTTGTGAAAAGTCATTGAGGGATACAATCATGATTTGTACACTGCTCTGTTTGCAGTTTATACATCAGATGAAAATGTATGTTTAAAAATACTCTAAGGGAGATCAGCTAGGTGGTTTGTGAACACCTAGAGGGGTGGGATAGGGAGGGTGGGAGGGAGGGAGACGCAAAAGGGAAGAGATATGGGAACATATGTATATGTATAACTGATTCACTTTGTTATAAAGCAGAAACTAACACACCATTGTAAAGCAATTATACTCCAATAAAGATGTTAAAAAATAAATGAATAAGTAAAAAAAACCAAAAACTCTAATACGCTTGTACATCAAATCATAGATAAGGGCTAATGTCCCCAATATAGAAGAACTGCAAAATATTATATTAACAAACCAAGACCACCCAAATGAGAACAAGCAAAGGCTTATTCAGAGTCTGCTTCAGTAAGGGAGTCAGCCACCATCATCTGTGTTCTGGCAGAGACTCAAGACCTGCAGGAGTGGGAAAGCTTTATTAGAGCGGGGGAAAAAAGGGAAGGCTCTGGTATGCCCAGACTAGACGCTGTTGCAAGGGGAAGCTGTAAGCAGGCTAACTAGATGTGGGGTAGCCTATTTTGTTGTTTAGGGGTATGTTTTGGCTTTCTCCATTTGGTCCTATATTGGAAGCAGGGGCAAAAATAAGGGGAGCTGTCAGTTATTAATCAAGTCCTGGCCATTTGTGGCTGATTGTTACAGGGGTTACTGTTTGGCTTCCTGGACTGGTTGCTGCAGGTTGTGAATGAGAGGCTGGCTATAATATACAGTCTGGTCATTATCTCTTTGTGTATTCAATTTCTTAATATCAATGAAGAAAAGACCAACAATCCAATTTAGAAAGGCAAAGGCAAGCAGAAATGTGAACACAATCAACAGAAAAGGAAATGTAAATGACTTTTTAAAATTAACAGTCTCATTTATTGATATAATAAAAGATACATGTTACCATTTTTATCAATCCAGTTTGAATAACATATTCTGAAAAGATTGGCAAGTTTGACAATAAACCTTGTAGAAAGAGGGTCTGAGGAAACAGGTACTCTCCTACTTTGATGGTGGAGTGGAAGACAATCTAGTAATATCTATGAAAATCACAAATGCACAGACCCTTTAAGTCAGAAGGTCAACTTCTAGGAATTTTATTCTACAGATGTTCTCACACATGTGTGAAATGACATAAATAATGTTATTAATTGTAGTTGCTTAATTATTGAAGCAAAAGATTGGAAAGTACCTAACTTTCCATCTAAAGGAATACCAATTAAATATGGTAAGTTATAGTAAGCCATAGAGTGGAACACTATATAGTCATAAGAAAGGATGAGAAGGCATTTTATCTGCTGATATAGAATAATCTCCAAAATACTCCAAGCAAAAAACACAAGAGTATATAAAATAGTGGGAAAGTAAAGAATATATATAGACATATATACACTTACATGTATATACATATTGCTTGTATATTCATGAAATACACACAATATATTTCCATGGTTATGCAAAATCTTATATATACATAAGAAATTAATAGCATGAACTACCTTTGGTAGGAGACTTTGAATGGCCAATGACAGGAATTAGAGCGTGATTGCTTACTGAATGCATTTCTTTACTTTTTAAATCTTGAATCATTGAATATATAAGCAATTTTTTTAAAATCTAAATTTAAATCTTAAAATTTCAAATGATAAGCTAAGAGAAAATGTTACCAACATATAAGACAGAATCTCTGTACACAATAAACAGAGCTCCTATGTATCAATAAGAAAAAGACATGAAAAGCAGAAACAAAAATAGTAATAAAATATGATAGAAAATATCATAGAAGTTGAAATTTAAATCACCAATAAATATGTATAAACAAATAAACATATATAAACATGCTCAAGTTTAAAATAGTTAAGATGTAACAGATTTAAGATATAATAGATTTTATTATACGTTGCTATATTATATTGTATTAGATCAGATCATATTACATTAACAAAAGCTGTAAAAAGCAATATCCAGTGTTGTTAAGATTAAAGAAACACAGGCACTCATATATTTCTGATGTTTACATGAAAGCCTTAAAATATTTTTATAAAATAGTCTGGAAATCTGTACTTAAATAAACACACATAACTCCTTTGACCCACGCATACCATTTTGGGAAAATTGCACTACGAAAATAAAAGTGTCAGTGTGCAAAGCTGTCTGTGTTGTAAAGGTATTTATGGCAACATGGCTCGTAGAGGCAAACTGTACCAAAGCAAACGTCATAAGCAATCTGAAAATTCAACAATAGGAAGATGGTGAAATAGGTTATAGGATAGTCATACTATAGAATACAATTCACCTTTCAGAAAGGATGGGTAAGTCCTAGTAATATCGCTAAATGAACAAAAAAATTAGAATAATACATCTAGTTTGTTTCCATTGTCTAAATGAAATATATATAAATATAAATATATCACCAGCTGCTTGTATATTAACACAATAAAGGACTATATCTTCCTCACACAAAGCCAGAGGCGACCTCCATCTGGAAGTTATGCCACCTGGAACTTAGAACCTCTAAGGTTGCCACAGCAGGGCCTCAGTACCAAAGTGACACATTTCACCTCAGCTCAAGTTTCGTTGGTCATTGGTCAGCACTCACCACATAAACCCAAACTATCAGCAAGGAAGCAGGGCTGGGAAGTGCAAGGGATACTCAGTAAGCACTAACAATCCCTTCCACAATATGTATAGCTTAGCATGAACACAACGGATTGTTAGTATAGCTGCTCTTGAGCAGAGGTAATAGAGAGGTAGGAAGATAAAGATATGCATATTTCTATATATAATATTTAACCTGTAACAAGGAACATGTCCCACTTTAATAAGTAAAATTCTATTAAAGTCATAGACATGTGTATAAACAACAAATAATATGTGTATTACACCACACACACATGAGTCTATAGATAAAGCCTGCTACATAATCAGCTAAGAAGGAAAGTCTGAATGTAAGAGAAAGAAAAGGAAAAGCCACCCAGTGTTTTCAGGCTCCTGAGATGGTAAGAGGGGATGGGACACAATATACAAACTGAAGAACTGATCTTCAGTAAAAAAAAAAAAAGATAGCTCTTCTATTGTAAACAAGAGGAAACAAATACAGAAAGGATACAGACAGAGGTGAGCTTGCACCTTTGATGTTTACAACATGAGAAAGTATCTTTCTCATTACTCTTATATTCTCTATAAATAAGGAGCCAACATTTTCTGTTGGGTAAGAGGGAATAAAATGGCTGCCAGGTTGACTAGATAAAGTTTGAAATAATGGTTGTAGAGGATAGAAGACTGAGTTGGCCAGAGAAGCGTATTAGTGTGATCAATGTACTAGACACAAAGGCACCTCCTCAGGTTACATCAACTGTTTTCTTCTTTCAGAACTTACCACTCACCTCCAAGACCACTGCTCTACTGGCACTGTCACCATTTCTGAGATGTGCAAGCCAGCTGTAGTCTACAATGGAACCCAAGATCAACTCCATAGCTGGTATACGTCACACACTGTCATCCACACAGCTGCCCCTCCTACTCTGGATTTGGGTGAAATAGTGTACAGGGGTAGGATCTGTTTCCCAAAGCATCCACCAAGAAGCCAGGTGGATAAGCCAAAAAGTTCATGATAAGTATCTGCTGTGGAGTGAAACTTGACCACTGGGAAACAAGAGACGGGATGGGACAAGACAGATGAATCCCCTTTCTTTCCCTCTTTCATCTACCTCTCAACGTGTAGTTCTTAGATGTAGCACAAGTCAGGCAAACATACCTGTCAACTGTCCTGACGTGTCTCTTCAAAACTTACCATGAAGCAGTAGTCAGTGCAACGATACATCGCATTTTATTGCTCTGTGTGTATTTCCTTTGCTGGCTTTTCTTTTTACTCACCATTCCCACCGTGACTTGAGTAGCACAAAAGTAAAAAAAACTGCACCTTTACCTTTACTTAGCTTCAGTTTTTTATGAGACCTGGACTGAAACAACTGGTGCAGGAAGTGGTTCAAGAAAATAGATGCTCTGGATAGGAGCTTGGTGTTGAAGTGCTCATTTGTGTAAAGCCAGCAGAGACCCTATTAGTGGCAATTGGGGTGTTACTTAAGCTTCCCTCTATGATTAATAGGAATGAAGCGTATGTAGAGAGCAAGGCACTGGGAAATCAGTGGCTGTGGCACTTAGTATAAAAAAATATGTTAATATAAAAATGTGCATTAGGATGGCTTCTTAAGACAACTCTAGAGACCATGCAAGAAGAAAACGGCGGGTGCAGTACAATCACTCCCAATCAAAAAAAAGAGCATGTTTTAAAAGCCAAAGTACCGGGCTTCCCTGGTGGCGCAGGGGTTGAGAGTCCGCCTGCCGTTGCAGGGGACGCGGGTTCGTGCCCCGATCCAGGAAGATCCCGCATGCCGCGGAGCGGCTGCGCCCGTGAGCCATGGCCGCTGAGCCTGCGCGTCCGGAGCCTGTGCTCCGCAACGGGAGAGGCCACAACAGTGAGAGGCCCGCGTACCACAAAAAAAAAAAAAAAAAGCCAAAGTATCTGAGACAGGTTTAAAGGAGCCCCTAATCTTCTGTACCTGCAGTAGACTACACTGGAAATCAAGTCCAAGATCTAGTTATTTGGATGACAGAACCTCAGTGGAGGTTAACTGTGCAGTTTTCAGATGTCTTATGTTATAGTTAAGGCAGTGAGAAAGAAGGTGGGACACTGAGATCTGGATGGAAATATTTTGGTGGGTGAACACAATAGCCTTGAAAGCCCAAATAATACCGAACCATCTTTGTTCAAAAGAGCAGCTCCTTTCCCAGAAACTAAATAATGAACTAACCTGAAGTAGGTGCCTTGCATGATGAGGCATGTTCTTTCAAAGCATGGACCCACCATCCCTTCTTGCCAATTGTGAGAACGACAGCTTTGTTTCACTAACACTCTTTGCTTAGTCCTCCAGGAGGTAAAGACTAAACACTGCCTTGAAAGGGTCTCTGTAGCTGATTGGACTCTTCAGAGAGGAGCAAGGGCATCTCCAGTCTCATACACAAAAAATTTAAGGGACCTGGATATAATGGAGGACATAAGAGGCTCGTGAAGGTATAAGTGGTAGACCATAGTGTACAAAAACCTTGTACCCCTCTGCATCAGTCAGGGTTTCACAAAGAAATAACTTCTAGGTAGTATTTGATCTTATGTAGTTGTGGACAGTGGTGCAACAGTCACTGGTGTCTTCTTGTCTGACGCTGGAACTTGAGGGCAGGCAGGAGAGAAGGAAGATAGATACAAAATGAGAAGAGCAATAAGAAACTAAAACCCGTAAGGACAAACTAAAATCCAGCCTTGATGGAGTAAGTATCCTTGAGAGGAAGCTGGCACCTTTCATCATGGAACTAAACACACACTTAGCCCAGGAATGAAAGTGAAGGAAAATCCATAGGAAAGTAGGACATTTTCATGCAATGAGTTAAGCCAGCAGATGAGCACCAATACATGTGAGCTATAAAAGCTCCTGCCTCAACCTTCTGAAGGTCAAAAATCAAACAGCTGGTATTTCACTTTTGTCTTTTATATCTCATGAAAAAATGTCCTTGGTGGCCCACCTACAGGGAAATGTACAGGAAGAAGAAATCTGGGAAACGTAGTCAACCTAGCCAAGTTAACACATTACAAAGCCACCGTACCTTCCTTAAATTCCCTTGATTGTTACTTTTTTTAGAACCTCCCTCCTGTATCATGCCAAAGCCACCACTGTTGTCTCTGGCAAGCTTCCCAGGGTGGATTCTGAATTGGAGTGCTGCGCCCATAGGGCTCCCCATCCCACATACTGAGCCTATCCATACCAAGCCACCCTTCCACTCTGGCCCTGAGTAAAATGCTATACCATAGAGCTTCCTGCACATCCACCAAAGGGCAAGAAAATGCACCCTAAAAACATGAGAAATGGGAGACAAGTAGATGTTACACTCCCCTCTTTTCACCCTTCCATGGACTACTCTGAAATACACATCATCCTTAAAGACCACCTATACAAATTCTCCCTGCCTGACGGGAGAACATGCCTGCTAAGTGACCCGCTATGTCATTTTACAGCCCACAGGAAGTAGGGAGGCAGCATCACATGGTGGTGGGTCACGTTTGTTCATGCCTCACTTCCCATTTCCATACCTTCACCTTCGTCCTCGTCAAGAACAGCATACTCATCCTTGCCTCAAGCTCTGTGCTGTCGAGAACCTGAATAAACCCACCAGGCAATCTGAAGACCCATTTGAGGCTGGGAGCGATGAATGTAGAATAGAAAACTACCTGCTTTATTTTGGTGATTCCCAAGTCGCACCTTCTTGTTCAAGTATAGACACAGCAAAAGATGACTGTGTGGTTCATCCAAGGCTAGGGTTTTATTAAGAGCCTTAATGAAAGGACAGATGAGCCATATCTCATACCTGTTATCAGTGAGTGACAATTTTTTTTTTTTTTGGCTGTGCTGCACGGCTTGTGGGATCTTTGTTCCCCGAGCAGGGACTGAACCCGTGCCCTCAGAAGTGAAAGTGCAGAGTCCTAACCACTGGACTGCCAGGGAATTCCCAGTAAATTTAGACAGAATTTTCTATTACATCTTTTCCAAACATTCTGTCAGTAGAAACAAGTTTTGTTGGAGGAGGAAGAGAAGTGCATTCTGGAAGTATAACTTTCCTAAAGAAGCTAGGTAGCAACATGGACATAATGGTTCTTTAGGATGGAGAAGGAAGCACTGTTGTAGAGGATTCCGAGGCTGAAAGAAAAGGTTTTTAAAACTCTCTGCCTTTGCATGTTAGCACAAGCATATTGTGGACTCTTTTTGTTTTCTTCACACTTAAATTGCCTTCTGATTATAAGCAGAACACTTCTGGAAGATTCCTTGAGATTTTCAGACACAAAAATGCCACTGCAATATATACCTGCTTTTATAAGACAAAGAGGACTTACGTGCAGACAATAGGAGAAGTAGTGAAAGGATCCTTCCCTACATTTTAATTAAACCAACATTTATCGAGCATTCCTCATAGGCCACATATAATTGATGGCATTGAGTACGTGAGAGAGGAAAAAAAGAAGGGCTGTGACAGGAAAAGCATCTATTCCTGGGACTTCCAGAGGACTTCTGGAAGAAATGACAACTACCTGAGATTTGAAGAATAATTAGGAGTTATCCAGGCAAAGCGGGGACAGTGCTATTTCAAAATGACCTTTGATGTGTATTTATCACACCACTTACTAAGCAGTTAAATATGTTCCAAAAAATGTCTTACACATCATTTCTCAAACCTCATTTCTTTACGTGCTTTACTCTTCAAACCAAAGAGACCAAAGTGAACAATTCCTTCATCTGACTGCAACACGAAGACACTGTCAAAGAACAAAAAGTGACTAAACTGGAGGCTTTTCAGAACCTGAAATGGATTTTAAATTTAAATAAATGTATTAATATTCTATTTGTAGCTGTTTTTCACAGATGTAGATTTTTTTTCAAGTACGCTTTTTTGTAGCTCAAGTTATTTCTATAGCTAAATGTATGTCTGAAACCTGATGGCGTGAAATGAAAGACAGAGAGAAATAGGGTGTCAAAGAGCAAATGATTTTCATTTATTTACATAGTGAAAAGAGTTTTGCTTCAGGATTTCTGGTACATTAACAGCACTAATTTCTTTTTTTTTTTTCTCCCCCAAAAATGAGGTCTCCTTCTGCATCAAACAATAACATCAGCCAAGCTGGTGTTTAAGACAGAAAGGTACTTCCCACGGTACAACTGGAAATTTACCTGGCCCAGTACTTGGTTCATGATGGAGGAGACAAAGGAAGCCCCTATGTGTTATTTTGTGTTCCTGAAAGCTGGTTATTATAACAAGTTAAATAAAACCAACTTGGTGAGCTATGTCTTTTGTCTATTATTTTTGCCCATTTTCATGTCTTCATTTGAGTCTTGAAGATGAACTATTAACAAACCACATTTTCAGTGAATTTTCCAGGGACTTCCCTGGTGGTCCAGTGATTAAGAATCCGCCTTCCAATGCAGGGTATGCGGGTTCGATCCTGGTCAGGGAACTAAGATCCCACATGCCGTGGGGCAACTAAGCCCACATGCCACAACTACTGAGCCTGCGTGCCTCAACTAGATAGGCTGCATGCTGCAACTACAGAGCGCACACGCTCTGGAGCCCACAAGCCGCAACTAGAGAGAAGCCCACGTGCTGCAACGAAGAGCCCGCATGCCACAACTAAGACCAGACGCAGCCAAAAATTAAAAAAAAAAAAAAAAATTTCCAATATTTTCTCTAATTCTTGCCTGAAAATCCACTCAGGAAGTTAAATGAGTATCTTTTAATCTTTTTTGAAATACCTCTGAACTATGAAGAAATTTTTAAAAACCCTTAAGCCATAACAGGTTAGAACCTCAGGACAGGTCGGTGACCCAAGAAAGATTACTCTCATTTCCTTTCTGTGAGGTCTCTATGTAGATAACTCCTCTTCCTGTCTCTTTCTCCTTATGTTTGGACATATGTTTCCAGGGAGTCTTTGAAGCATCTAGTCTAGGAAAAGATGATAATGGATAGTGGCCAGAGATACCCTCAACAGGGCAAGAGGGTAGAGACTGTGCCCCACATCTTCTCAAATTCCACACTTTCATGATCAAAAGTCAAGTAGGAGCCTCACAATTCACCAGGTTCCGACCAAACTCCTTCCATACCTCATACCAAATCTTTTCCACCATTATACTCATCAAACACTTTATCACTGTTCATGTCAGTAACTAAAACCCACCAGTTTAAAACCCATCCATCAGACTATCCACTGTCCTTCATTCTTCTGATAATCCCAAGGTCACTTGTCTTATCACATGAAGATTTTATCTACGGCTCACAGGCACTACTTCATATATAACTGTGGTTTCTATGTCACTTTTTGTCCTGCAGTAGTTCTGAATAGATCCACATTTTACTCTCAAAAGTGTTCCTTCCCATTTGGTCAATAAATTGTATAGTCACCTTGGTCATAATTACTGGTGTCTACATCAGGCAAACAAATGATCCTTTAGATCTCTGACCTCCTAATGCCTTATCTCCTCTCATCTAAAGATACTGCCCTACAGCCCACCCTGATTATTCATTCCCATGACCCTACCCTAAATCAAACATGAAATCCCCTCTTCCAAAACCTTAATTTCAGTCTTCCCACTCTCTGAACTTTCCTATCTTTTCAAGTCACACACATTATTACCCTAACCTCAACAATTCTTTCTCCCCATCCTTACTTACCATTCATTGCTTCTGTGACCTTTTCCTTTTCCCTCACTCCTGCATGTCCTCATTTCTCAACACAAGCAGATTACCCTAACCAGTCATTAAAATCCTTCCATTGCATAAACCTTCAATTCTTTAGTTTCTCTCATCTTATTCCCTTGGCTAAACCAAAACCTTAGGGAAGTTTAAATTTTCTGCCTACTTCACACTTGCACCCAGGTAGTTGAATGAGATTGAAAACAAACAGATACACACGTACATGCAGAGTATGCACACACACTCACACATCACTATTGTAACCATGCTGACTTCACTTACTTTAATTTCTCATCACTTTAAATGGGCTCATAATGCTGCCTGGCAGTTTTACTCTATTTCCCCAGATAATTCACTCCCCCACTCACCTAGATAATTCCATGCAGTCTCCCCTATACTCAAATTTTTAAATTCTCCTCCCTCATCCTCCCTCTCAGCTCATCAACTTACTTCCTGTTTCAATGAAAGAAGAGAAGCAATGAGAAGTAAATTTCCACAAGACACCTCCATCCCATTATTCTGACTCCTGCATTTGCGTCCAAATACTCTCCTATCTCTCTTTTTAACTGTACAAGCTGTAGAAAAGGCCAGCTCCTTCAATTACCACTATATCTCATCCACTGACCAGTCACAATAGATTTCACCCATTCTCCTAGGAAGAGAAAAGACAGAAAGAAGAAAAAAATATAGCATTTTAAGAAATAGAAGATGGACCAAGAGAAAGTAACATAAGGCACCAAAAGCATCAGAAATGATTCCAGCTCTGAATTCAGAAACTAGAGAAATACCCACAAGATGGGTTTGGGGTCCAGCTGGATCTACTAGTGGTAGTCTCAGGCCAAAAATCTGCCTCAGAATATCTGAAAGTCTGATTTTAGGCCATGGTGGCTATTTTATTGCTTGCTTGTTTTCATCTAGGTTTCCCATAAACAATTAAGTACTACTAAAGATTCATGTGGTTTAGATTATTCAGTTTACCAGACTGGTTTTGCTGTCTATTATTGCAACTGGTCCTCTCTGCTTTTAATTAACTTAGCTATTAACTAAACTGCTTCTCAGCCTTTGCCATCCTCTGGGTATTCCCTTTCTGTGAAAGTCATGGAGCCCGTTTAAATTGCAGTGTTCCCATCAGCATTAATACAGTAGAGAGAGGAGCCAACATAGCTCTTTGCTGTCACCATCTCTGTACTTATCAAGATAGGCTTGGGTGGAGGAAATGCTGCAAGATCTACTCAGCGGTGAGTAGGTGGTACATGGTAAAGCCACACCAGTAACTCTCTCCTCTGTGATACATCAAAATAGAAGAACAAAATTCTGTGCGGTGTTATAAACTATTAGTCTTGTATCAACTTTATTGTCAAGAATAAAGAATGCGTTATTAGTATATACTAGTTCAATTAATTAACACAGGTCAGGGAGGTCATATTCAGTGGGTTAATTTTTACAAAAATAATGAGCAAATTTAACCTATTCTGATAGAGGAGTGAAAACACATCATTCTTTATGACATAAATTTTAAGATATGTCGTTTTTATAAGAAATATAAGTTATTTATAAATTAGTAAGTTAGCAGTCCTTGGAAAGTAACCATTAAACCAACTTCCAAATATTATAGAAAAATTATTTTGCTCCTTTTAGTAAACAAGTATAGAAATTCATCTTCATGATGACTAGAAAAATAATGTGTGGATTTAATTTAAATTGTTAATGAATGTTTGGTAAATAATCTCTAAATTTCTCTAAAACTAATAGCTTTTCCTTTCTCAAAAGCACTCATGCCAATAACTTCACTAAATGTTTTTCATTCAGTATCCTTGAAGTGTATAGTCAAAGACTTTAATTAGAGTTTTCACCATGCCTAAATATAATGATCCATAGTTTTTCATTTTTTTTACAAAAACTAATTTCTGATAATTCCCTTTAGTGTGGGGCACCACTGCGTCCAGTGTTCTATCAGCCAGCAGAGCAGAGGGCTCCGTGAATCGGTACTCCAGTATGTGTATGTACGTAGTTAAATTCAGCCTGATGGAAAATGTTTCTCTCTTCTTGGATGTGAAACTTTAAAAATCGTTTCCACATTATAGTCCTTAGATGTTTTTCCTATAAATTACCACAGTCGTGCAATTCTTTTCTTTTGTTAGTTTCTCACTTGTTCCCAGATTTGATTTTACAGCTGGGCCCCTGGGTCCTGTTGGGATCTGACTCCGTCTATATGATTGGTTGTTTGGAGGGAAATAGGCATCTGGGGAATTGTACTCATTTTGTAATGTAACTCTCATAGATGAGGGAGATATAATATCTTCAGGCAAGGGAGGATATCCTCATCAAATAAGGGAAAATATGCTTAAATGATCAATAAAGGCCCAGTGGGGGATGAGAGTCCTTCAATTATCCTAATTGACCCCCATCTAAACTGTGGAAGACTATTCTTACCTAATCAATACCCTAACATTTGCAAAAATGACCTGGTAAGGCTGTAATTCAAATAACAATGTGTTTCAGCAATATGCTGCATCATATTTTTAGTTTGATTTAGTTTAGTCACCTTAGCCCTGTAGCCAAAAGATAGGAAGTTCCTGTTGACAGAGTCATGGGAAGTCTCTTGTTTTCAGTGCATCCCTGTGACAAGAATTTATGGATTTGAGTTTGGTTATTCTCCTTTAAGCTGTGCAGCATTACTAGAAGGAGCTAATACCTTTTATAGTGTTATATAGCAACAGAAACATGGTCACTCCAAACCTTAACCTCAATAAGCACTTCACTCAAGGTGGCTGCTTTTAGATAATTTAATTAACTTCCTGGCCACTACTAAGAAGGGCTTCCACAGTATCATCACAGGATGTTAATGGGGTTTTCATGACCCTGACCCAACCCAGAACAGAAGACCAATCCCAGATCCTCTATAGCCTCATTTTCCTGAGGGACTTTCACCTAAAACCCATTCCTTTGTGCCAAAATCTATCTATCCAGTGTTCTTGATTGCAAGAAAGAGAATAAACTATGGTAAATTTGAATAGGAAAGGAATTTGTTTTAAGGATAACAGGTGGCTCATGGGATCAGTGAGATGCCTGAGAGTTACAGGCTTAAATGGCAGGCAGTGTAGTGTCTAAGGGCGGCTAGATGGGGGAACACAGCCAAGATAACATACAGAGTAATCACACCAAGGGTTTCAGCAGAACCCCACTTGACACACAGCACCATAGTTGCTTGAACCTGGTGCTTTACAAACCCCTGGACTTTCCTTAAATGACTGGATCATTGCCTTAAGAGTCAAAGTCCTGGATAAAAACAAGCAATTAGACAAGCCTATGCCCATGTCTCCTGCTAAGGCTGAAACTGATCATCCCTTAGATACAAAGGTATATGGACATTGTCTTAACATGCAAAGCCAAATTTGTATTTACACGAGCAATAAGCAGAAAGAAAATATAGTAGAAAATATCTTATTCTGTATACGTTAAAAACTAAAATATGTTTGAGTAAATATAAAATGACAGATTTTTGTATGAGGAAAACTACAAACTTTTACTGAATGACACAAAATAAGATCTGAATAAATGTTCAGAGATATACCATGTTCTTAGAAGGGAAAATCAGTGGTATAAAAATACTTAAACTCTTATTAAATTTTATGATTAAATCCAAGTAAATCACAATAAAACTTTCAGTTCTTTCCATTGACTTTAGTTAGCTGATTTTATAATTATATCAAGGGAGTGTGCAAGAACAGCTGGTCTAGGCTATTTTGAAAAATAAAATAATGGCAAATAATGGCTATCAAATTCTAAAGATAACTATAAAGGTATAGAAATAAAAAAGTGTTGTATTAACCAAAACTATCAAGTTAATAGCAAGAAAATGAATGGAACAGAGTACAGGTTGTTTTTTTTTTTTTTTGCGGTACGCGGGCCTCTCACTGTTGTGGCCTCTCCCGTTGCGGAGCACAGGCTCCGGACGCACAGGCTCAGCGGCCATGGCTCACGGGCCCAGCCGCTCCGCGACATGTGGGATCTTCCCGGACCAGGGCACGAACCCGCGTCCCCTGCATCGGCAGGCAGACTCCCAACCACTGCACCACCAGGGAAGCCCCAGAGAATACAGGTTTTGAAATTCTGATGTGTATATGGAAATTTAAGGTCTAATAAGAGTATTGCTTCAAATCAGTGGGAAAGTATAAATACTAGGTAAGTTTTATTGGAGCAATCTGCTAACAATTTGGAAAAAATTGTTAGATCTCTATCATTTACAAAAGTAAAATCGAGTGAGATTAATATGTAAAAATCATACAGGAAAATAAAATATATTTTTAGATGTTGAAGGAAGTTCTTAAACAAGAAGTGGAGCAAAAACAAATATGAAAAGAATCATACATTTGATAACAAAATTGAAACTGCTGTTTGACATGAGACACACTACTCATGTTAAGGGAAGTGCTGCCTAGAAAACCAATATTTTCCATTTAAAATATTGAAAATATATAAAGTGCATAAGTAAAGAACAATGAGCCCAACAGACAGTGGGAAAAATAAAGGAGCAGGCAATTCAGAGAAGAGAAAAAATTCAAATATTACTAAAGCATTTTATGCTTAATATCCTTAAAAACAAAACAAGACAGGAACAGGATACAATTTTTCACCTACTACTTTGCAAAATTTAAATGTCAAAGATTTTGGGGAAAAAAAAAGATTTTGGGGAATGCGGACTCTCACATTATTCTTACAATACTGTAAATGTGTACAAGATTTTGAAGGCCAATTTGATAGTATTTATTAAAATTTAAAATGTGCAAACCTCCAGAAAATCTGCTTTTTGGTATTAGCTCTAGTTAAACACTGCTTCATATGCAAGAGGGATATAAACAAGGATATTTGTTACAGCAATGTTTGTAATAGCAAAAAAAGAAAGCAATCTCAATGTTTTTTCAATAGGAGAATGACTAAATACTGTATTACAGGACTTGTTTGACAGCATTGAACAGTAAGAGATAAGCTATTGAGTGAAAAAGGCAAGCTACAAAGGAATACATAGATTACAATACTTGTGCTAAAATCATACCTAACACACACAAAAATTCTATATGTTAATTCATATAAGAAGTTGAGAAAACTATATGTTGAGTTGATAAAATGATTGTTTCTAGAGAGGAGAATGGAACTGTATACAGTAGTTAAGGGGTACATTAAACTTATTTCTTGTGTTTTGATATTTCTGAAATGATAATATAGTCACCTATTACCTATATAAGTAAAAATTATATTAAATTTTGAAACAATTTGCCTGTTAATTGTTAAAGGAAACAGCAAAATTTATTAATACAATGACAGTACAGTCATCAAGTACATATGCTTTTAGATGTGTAAAGAAATGAGTTATGTATACAAAACTGTTTTTCCCAATGAAATTGAGCAAACTTTCCCTGAAAGGTAAGGGAAAGATTCTCACATGAATTTTTGAAATAATGGACGTGATAACATTTCTTCATGTAATTGATAAAGTCAGTAAAGACCATTTCCATTATGTTAAGCAGCTTACTCAAGTAGCAGATCTCAGCAATCTGTTAAGTATCTTGCAGGGGCTGAACCTACATTTCAGGACTAAAAAAATGCCTAATTTTGAATTTTGATAAGATGCCAGGATTTTTTTTTTTTTTTAATCAAGACCAAACAGGGCTGCAAATGGCTTCATCCCCAAGATCCTGACTTTTCCCATTTGATTATTTTTTCATTCATTGGAGAAACAAAATTATGATGAATTTTGGGCCAGTTTTAAAACCAGAACCAAATAATAACACAGATTGTAATGAAATACATTTCAGAACTGAATGCAACCAAACCTGAGAGTAGGTGTCCACCCACTGGATGCCCAGAGAGAAATATTCAACTTCCAACTCTTGTCCATGCTCCTTCTGGGAGCATCTGAAAACGTTCAGGAGGTACTTTTCAGGAAGAACTCACTCTACCATTCCTGGGTCCATATCTGATGCAAATATCCATAACCATCTGTTCTAACTTTCAAGCACTTGCTACCATCTCAACAACCTCCTACAAATTAGGCTTTCTTGATTTAGTAGAAATAAAAAATAAACAAATTATCCTAAATATGGAATGTGACCTAGAGTTTAAGCTCACTGTCATCAGGCCCAATAGACAAACTCTGATCAAAGTTTTAGAATATTTTGTCCCTCTAAATTGTGGGTCAACAAGTATTTTCTGACTGAGGTTTTGTGGTTTCTATCGCACCTACCCAATTCTGTCATAGTAGCACAAAAGCAGATGTACAACAACTAAATTAATGTATGTGGCTGTGTTTCAATAAAACATTATTTATAGACACTGGAATTGGAATTTCCAATAAATTTCATGTATCATGAAGTCGTATGCTTTTTATATTTGCAACTATTTAAAAATGTGAAAGCCATTCTTCACTCACAGGTCTTACAAAAGCAGGCTACAGGTTGTATTTGGCCTTGGGCCACAGTTTGCTCACTCTTATTCTGAATTATAGAAAATGGTTACTAATATTTAAACTATGATTTAATTCCATTTATTACATTATGATAATAATTTTTCAACTTGTCTAAAATTAGTGATTATTGGTGGGCCAATTAACAAGTGGTTAGTAAAACATGAAAATAAATGCTGCTTGAACTGTGACCTTGGGTAAGTTTATTTATAAAATTAGGATAATTACAGTATTTCCCCCCATAGAACTTTTTGATGAATAAATAAGACAGAGCATCGAAATCGTTTAGGACAGGTGCCTGGTACAGAATAAGAGTTCAATAAATGACAAATTAATAATAGGCTCGAAGTCTCTGGTTCCATGGGCAAGCTCATCCTTAAAGTGAAAATAGACGCTGGTAGCTACAGTAAGCAGATTTCTAATATTTCCATCCTGTTGGCAAGACCACCCCAATGGTGAGAAGGATGCAATTAAACGTTCAATTCATCTAACTCCCCTGATTCTGGTTCTATGCTCATCAGGAAACAACTTTCAACAACAATTAGGCTGCTCATGTAATCCATTTTCAGATCATCTCAGGCTCCATAGTACTAATGTATTATTCACTTTTGCAGTTGATTGTAAGCTGAGTTCATGAGAGTGTATCCCAAAAGTTAAATCCACTTGTGGTATTCTAAAAATAACATTTCTGAGGCAAAAAACCAAGGATCAGACCCTGAAACTTGGTAAATTCACCAGGGTAATGAGAGACAGTCATGAAGGTCCCCTCCAAAGTTCATATCATCATCCTGATATCATCAGATCCATGTGGGTGCTGAATGGCTGTTCTAGCTATACTCTTCCCTCTGGGTGTTGGTGCTTACCACATTCCTGTTCCTGTGCCTGGGTACTGAGGTTTCCATTTAAGTGTTAGGTGATCAGGAAGGACAGTCTTTTAGTGATCGCATCACATTACGAAGAAGCTAAATTAATACTATAACTGGAAAGGACGATATTTTAAAGAAGTGACAAAAGAAAATAAACAGAGGAAACAGAGGGCATTTTCTTCGTACCAACGTTATTAATTCTGCTTTTGTCAGAAATATTTATTAAAACACCAGTAAACCCCCTGCTACTTAAGGTTTTTTTTAAAATACACATTTTGTCCATGGGCTTTATACACAGACACAGGCAAACTGTCCCAGTGTGCTATTGGCTGCCTGTTGTCATTATGAACTTCAGCTGTCTCTGGGGACTCATTGTAGACTGTGGGAAATTGCATTGCACTGACTAATGACCAATTTGTGGTAGAAGGTGCAAGGCTCTGCCCATCTCACAGAAATGCTCATTAATGCTTTAATCTTTCTCCTTCAACCTGATTGCATCTCTTAACCGTCTTACTTAATGTACTTCTGAGTGGGCAGTGAGGATTTGGGGTGAGGTTTTCATTATCTGTGTCTCCAACTTTTTTCCTTTAACATATCTATATTTCCTTTTATATGCACAACAAATGCATTTAGCCCACAAGCAGAGCAAAGCACTCTCAGAGTAACTGACTCATTTAGCGGTGCTTGGCTTCCTGTGCGTGTCAGCAGCAGGTGACATTTAGCCAAGGCTTTATCTCAGTTGTGGTAATTACAGGGCTGACATGAGCGCTCACGCACAGCACAGATCGTTTTCAGCAGATGTAACCAAGCAACTCTGCTTTCTTTCTCTCGAGCGTTTATCTGGCTTCAAATTGTGCCATTCCACACAGACACACGCGCACATATGCATGCACACACACACAAATAGTTTAATGTCATTTTTATGGAAATACTCTATGTTGCTCTGACTATATTGATTTATGCCATGAGGTGGTGGAATGATATCTTCATTGTATGCAACTTCTGCATTACATGCTGGTAGTGAATCCTATTAACAGAAAGGTTATTGTTATTGTAATGTATCTCAGCAGTGCACCAAATGCTACTTTAATGATGTAATTAATATGCCTGGATTTACCATTTGATGTTCTTAGGCGCCAATTGTGTTACTGATGGGGTAGCAATGATTTTTTTTTAATTCCTGAGAGCAGTATTTTTTCCTTAGAGAAGCTGGAATGGAAATAAAATGTTTTAATAAAAGAAGTCACAATCCCTAACAACTTAATTATTTGTGTCAAACATATCTCAGTGATGTGGCAACTTTCAAGATAATTCTTAAGTTCAGACAACTTAACATTATTTATGTTTAATCAAATTATTTATCCTGAATACCTAGATATGAGAAAAAAGAATTGCTTGACTCTTTATTATTTTCCATTTTAATTGACATTCTCATATTTCCAGTTTCTAAGATTACTCTGGTAGTGAGCAACTACATTACAAAAAATACATAATCATTCAGAACCATAATTTAAAACATGTCAGTTACATTATCTTTGCTATAAACTGTAACTATATAAATGTTGGAATTTTCATTTAACTGATTTGTGTGACTAGACATCATGCTGTTTAATGGATAGGGACAAGAAGTAGAATTACTACTAATAAATTACTACATTGTAGATCGTGAAATACATGCAGGTTTCAGACCAAGGGCTCTGAGCAAAGTGCTGGACTGTGGCAGTAAGTTTGAAAGAGGCTTAGGTCATGTCACGGTGAAGGGAAATCATAGGTGAGAACCTAGCTAATCAGAGGAGCGTTGCCCACCGCCATTATGAACAGAGACAGAAAGAGAGAGAGCAAGAAAATGAGAGAGGGAAAGAGAGAGAGAGAAAACGAACGTGGCCATACTACCTATGAAAATCATTCCATTTGTTAAAAAAGAGGGAAAAACATCTCAGAGGTATTTCTGAGATCTTTAAATGTTATAATAGATGTTAGATGAATTGAGGTTGAGGCAGATTGTAATTATGCAAATAAAGCTTTCTGTTAAGTAGAATTTCCATAAGAAATGTTAACCTCTGGCATTTAAATAGGAAGGCAAGGTGCCATCATCTCAGGGATGAGTAAATGTTAAACCTAAGCAAGATATGGGCTTATCAAAAAAACTGAAAAGAACTTTCTAGCCTGTCCTCAAATTCCATCAAGGGATTAAATGTATTTTATGAAATATCTGCCACTTAATATGCTGAACAGGGATGTGAAATAAAAATACTAAGTCATACAGTACTTTTACTTCATTATGAGGGAAGCTGTCTTTTGATGGAATTCACCTACCTTCCATAAAGCACTTTAAGTGGCAACTATATTTTAAGGATGCATTTACTCATAATACCATTTTTCAAACAACTGAATGTTGATTGGAATTAAAATTCCATTCACTTGACACAGATTCTGCTTCTCTCTAGTATAAAATGCCACTAGTGCCAGGTTATTTCAAAGTCTTGTGTTAACTGATAATCGACCTCAGGGATGCTCTGAATGCAGATTTCCGTCACAGTGCACGTACTTACAACGCACACAGAGGGATAACTTTTGTATTGTTTCTTTCAGTGTTTTCTCTGCCCAGAGAAATGAAGGAAACCAGATGGGCCAGACAATGAAGGGAGAAAGATTCTGAGTAGGAAGAACACATAAGTTCAAATACTGGCTGGCACTCTACCACCTTGCCAGTCTTGAGCTCCTTCATTATAAACAGAAAGTCATTGATATTTGCCACTTCCCTCCCCTGAAGAGTGGTTAGCAAATAATCACACCGATGTGTCTGAGATCTTTACAGGGAAGCCTTGATATTACTATAAAGGGTTATCGTTGAAGTTAAATCTCAGAAAATCTCCTAAGAACCATTTCCAGTATAAAAATCCACCCTCTTTGAAAAGTGAATTTCAAGCTTAGCAAAAGTCACCACAACAACAGGGCTGAAAACTGAATGCGTCCACTTCCTTATAGACCACAAGAGAAAAGCAAACCACGCTGTAAGTATCCTCCCAGTGAGATGAAAGAGAACAGAGCCTGACCAGCCCCGCACACAGCCTACACCAGGCCACGGACACGTGCGATCAATGCACAGCCTTGGGCTGGCTTTGGAGAGACACCCTGTCTCACAGCCCAGCACTTAGAGGTCATAATATTTTGTGGCTCTTCTCTCTGAACAGAATAAAACATGAAGATAGTTAAAGAGAATGAAAGTTCTGTTTAAAGCAGCTGGAGGGCCATGTAAAAAATTAATCCAACTCATGCAGTTCTGCTCAAAGCCAAGTATGTACACATAATGAAAATGCAACTCAAAGATGACACATCTGGGTTTTTTGACAACATTGTGTGATGCAGGGTTAATCTGCCTTAATAATTGATTAAGTTGGCAATTTATTGTGGGTTTTTTTTTTCCCTTACACTTTAGGAACTGGATAGGCAGGAATGGAAAAGATGTCTCTTCCTACTTAGAGAGTAAAAGGATTATGAACATTCACCCTCCTTTCAAGCATTATCACTTTCTAATAGATGTATGCTTAGTGGTTACTCTTTTCACATGTTATAGGATAGCTAAATTCTTCTAAGAGGTAACAAAGCTTTGTAAACCATTAATAGAACATTCTGTGAAGCTCAAGCTCTGGTTTCTACCCTTCTTTTTTACCTCAGTAGTTGGGATGGCAAGATTTTAAAGAGCTGTCCTTCCAGATAATTTTAGTAGAAACAAAGGGCAGAAAGAATGAGCTTGAATGAGATCAGAGGTGAAAATGGGACCGCTCTTAAGTGCACACTGATCCCCATGTCATTTGTCTTCCTCTGCAAAGCATATGCAGAATGAAATGAATCAAGTTGTAGCATGAACCAAGTGAATAATTCAAAGCCTATATGCCAAACTAGAGACTGAAGAGAGGCACATACAGACACCGATTTATTTAACAGTAAGGTTTGTGGCAGCAATCAGTTCTACAGATTTGTGACAAAATACAGCCCTCTTTCAAAGAGGGACTGAGAGCTTTGCAGGAGTGTTAACCTAGAGACAAGAAGCCAAGATTCAGTGTTAGGTAGTGAATATTCGGTATTATAAGCATTTAAAAGTGTCTCTGGCTAATCATTCCCTCTTATTTGCTCCCCTAGCAATTATATATGTCTGTATTATAGCACTTTTCCCATTCAGTTATAACTGTTTACTTGTCTTTTTTCCTTACTAGACTGTGAGCATCTTATGATTACTTACTGTTTTATTCATCTTTCCTCAAAATGCTGCACAATGTTTAAGACATAGTGGTACTTAATGAGTTAATCCTATATCTAGTGTGCCCACTGTTTCACACATTGCTCTGGTACTGTAGGTTCAGAATTGCTGAGACCACACAAACCCTGCCTTCAGAGAGCTCACAATGCAGAGAGAGCATATCTGAGCTGATGGGCAATTGCAAAATCACTGTGGAACTTGACTTCTAATGTTCTCACACAGCATAAGGGTTGTACAGGCCACAGGGGCGCCCATGTTGTCCTTTCTTCCTTACCTCTCCTGGGCTAATTGTAAGTGGATGCAATGACTGAGGTGGGTTGGTTCTGTGTTATGACGATACTAGCCCAAATGGGGAAAGCAGAAATATAAGAACTAATGGAACATTTGAACAGCTTTACTTCATACACAAATAAATTAATAAACAAAAAAACTAAAATGTGACATCCTGGGAATAAGAAAAATTAAGAAGCAGCATTGCCTAGAGATTAGGCTGAGGGCACAGTTTCTAAAGGACTTATAAAAGAAGGTCAGGGAGATGCACAGACTTCATGATGTAGTGGTAAGGTAGGTAGGGAAACTCTAAATTAGCCTGCCACTGTGGTCTGTAAGCATGATTACTAGAAAAATATAAAGGTAAAAAGAATCTACAAATAGCTTTAATCAGGCACAGGCTAAACTGTAAGGATGAAGATTAGCAACTTCATCCAGTGGCTTTGGGATTCCCACCGGCAGCACCTGTTCACATCTCTGCAGAGGTGCAACCTGCCCCAGCCCAGGCCTGCATGCAGAGCTTAGCTGATACATAAGGTGTGATTGGTGATCGCTTAGGGGCATTTATTTACATGTGTTGCCCTATATGGGGACTTTCTTAAAAAATTATTTTATGTTCACTTTGTCCTATTCCTGAGGCATGAGGCCTGACATGAGGACCATGGAGAGGACACACAGAGAGGGAGGGCACTGTGGGCCTTCATTTGTGTTGTATTTGGTGGAGAGAAAAGGCAGGGGCAGGGCTGAAGGAGTTTTTCCTATGAGAGTGTTTTGTGGGGACTGAGCGCCAACAGGTTTGTGAGCTCCTATGACCCAACAGTGGGGTCCCCAGAAATAGCTGAGTGTATTTGCAAGGGACATAAAAGTTGCATTAACGATAAGTGATAAGAACAAGAGTTATGTATGTCAATGTGGCTTTTGGTTTTATGCTGGTGAGACTGATGACACTGGGGTACACTGTGACATGACCGATGATGTTGAACTACATGTAATCTGTCAACTTCTTCATACCCTAGACTCAACTTCCTTGCTTCCTCTTTGACTTCTATTTCTTCTTCACAGCTCTTGAGATTTTCATTTATTTTTGCTAGGTGGGAATATTTCCCTCTGGTGGATCTATTTTTTTTCTTTATAAAATATTTCCATTTCTTGATGTTTTTGAAATTGTAAGATTAATACATGATTATTGTAACAAGTCAAATAATACAATGAAAGATGTAAAACGGCAATGCACGTCACCCCCTGCACAGGCTCCAAACCTCTAATCCCACTCCCACTGGGGTAACCAACATTAACATCTGGTGGGCATTATTCACCCCTTCCCCTGGCTCATACACATATAAACATATACACATATGTATGTAATTTATTCATTTGTTTGTTTTACCAGAATAGAAGAATAAGTATATACATATCTTGCAACTTCCTTCCTTCACTTAACAATGTAATTTGGATATCCTTACAAATCAGCAGATGTAGATCTAAAACCATTTTTTATCTATTCATGTACCACATCATACATTTTATATATAAATAGGCTCATACCATTCATGGTGAATTGAGAACTAGTTTATTGAATATACATTCAGAAAAGAGTCCAATTATAAATCTATGTAGCTTAATGCATTTTCTCACAGTGAACACACTTGTTTAATAACCTCCACCCAGACGAAAATAAATAAAATGGAAGCAGCACCCTAGAAGCTCCTTGCCCCTCACAGTCACTAGTCTCCCCTGCCCAGTGTTTACTATCTGACTTCTAATGTCATGGTTTTGCTTTTTAAAAAAATTATATAAAGGAAACCATCCGTATATATGCTATTGTGTCTGGCTTCTTCCATTCTATAGTATGATTATGAGTTGTGGGGTTTTTTTAAACATATTTTTACATGTAATTTGATCATTTTTCAGGCTGGATAGGAGTCTAGTGAACAAACATAACACAGTTTGGGTTGTGTCCAGTTTGGGAACCCTAATAATGCTGCTATGGACCTCAAAATATGGAAGCTACCCAAAACTAGTCTCCTGTGAATCAAAAAACAAACGAATTACCTTCTCTCACAAAGCTCTTGTTTACAACAATGGCACCGAAAGTCTGTTTTGAAATTCAAAGTTGAAGTTTGATTGATTGATTTTTTTCAGCATTTCTGAAATACCAAAGACAGTGTGGGTAGAATGTTCTAGCTGCCTGGACTGAGAGCTAGAGCCTCATGTTTCAAGGAAGTGCAAGTAGAGACGATTGAAAGGCACTGGAAGATATTGGCACAAACTCCCATAGCATTCTACAACAATGCTTTTGCGGTAACGAATAGCAATAGTAACTACTACTCTGTATATCAGAATACAAAATAGAGGCCAGGAATCCAAGACAGGTTACAGCCAGAGGAATTGTTGAAGAATTTCAATTTGTCCAATAAAAGGTGGAAAAAGAGAAAATGGAACTGATGCAGGAGAAACGGGCGAAGTCTAGGAAGGAATGTTGGAGCAGGAAATTTGGAAAAGGGAAGAGCGATGATTTGACAAGTGATGAAATAGCTAATACAATATTTTTAAATAGGAATAGATATAGGTGAAGGGGGTCAAAAGATATAAACTTCCAGTTATAAGTCCTGGGGATGTAAGGTACAGCATGTTGACTATAGTTAACAATACAGTACTGTATATTTGAATGTTACTAAGAGAGTAGATCCTAAAAATTCTCATCACAAGAAAAAAATTTCTATAATGTTATGTGGTGATAGAGGCTAACTAAATTTATCATAGTGATCGTTTTATAATATACACATATATCAAATCATCATCACCTAAAACTAATACAGTGTAATATATAAGAAAAAATAGGAATGGGTAAATCTAATTTAAGTGGTTTTCATTGCTCTATTTTATTTTCCATATCACTGAATACAGCTGATCTTGCAGATTCTGTATTTGTCAATAACTTACTTGCTAACATATCTTTGTAACCTCAAAATCAGTCATAGAGTCATTTCCACAGTCATATGCAGACATGTGAAGAGCAGTGAGAAATTTGAGTTGAACAAAGTACACATTCCCAGCTCAGGTTGAATAAGACAATGCTCTGCCTTCCTGTTTCAGCTCTCATGTGGTAAACAAGTGTCCTTGTGGTCATCTATTTAGTGCCCTGTTTTCTCATTTTTGTGCTTTTTCGCTTGTGACTCCACTGTTTAAAACGGCCCTCGAGGTCCTTTTGCCTTTGGGGAGGCAATGGTGTCTGCTCTACATGGGTATGGATGGGGAAGGACAGTGCAACACACTTACTCCATGCTGGAGCAGAACTGTGGGACACACCTGAGTGACGGGAAAGCACGTGCAGGCAGGAAAGAAAAAACCTGCAGTTTCATCTCCATGTAGGAGCTCACTGGTCCTCAATCTCTCCTTTTCAAAAGGTTGGCATTTCAAGGTGCTTCTACCTGTGAGTGTGGTGAAATCTTAAAAATAAATAAATAAATGAACTTGGCCCCCAAGCATCGTCTGAAGCACTGTCTCGTGTTCCTGAGCACAGGAAGGCTGTGATGTGTCTTACAGAGAAGATACACGTGGTAGATAAGCTTTCTTCAGGCGTGGCTGTTGGCCATGAGTTCAATGTTAATGAATCAAAATGTATATGAAATAACGTGCCCTTAAACAGAAATGCACATCGAGTTATGTACTGATGAGTTGGTGAAAATGTGACTACAGGCTTGCTGGAACCTCACCCTATATTTCCACTAGAAGCAATAATTCAGTATTTGCTAATTCAGTGCTCACAGTGACTGTCTACAATATAACTGCTGCAAATAAGAATAGACTGTATTTAATAGTATGCTGCATACAAGGGTTTTTTGAGAGGAACTTTATCCACGTTTGAATAGAGGCAAGGGTACAAATTTGGAAAAGAGAGGGAGTTGCAGTTTAAATTATGCTGGGGCTGTATATGCAGGGACTATACCTCGTGGTAGTGTGATGCTTGAATAACATCAGTTCTGTATGAACAGGAAAGCAACTAGGCCAGAATTGGATACTGACAAGCAGTTAAAACATGCTTTTGTATGCTCAAATAACCTCTTCAGTATGACAACGTCTCTATCTGGAGAATGAACAGCATGCCATCTATCAATCTTGAGGGAATGTTGTCAGCATGAAAGTCACAATATCTAGAAAGTGTTAAGAATGTTTTTAAAAGAATTGTATTATGATGAACTTATTAATTATTGCCAAGTAAAATACAGTAAAATAACGTTCAATGAAAATTACTACATAACACGTTATATAAATTCCATCTTCAAAATCAATTACGTAACTTACATCCCTAAGAGGAACATATAGTTAAAGGAAAAAAGGCTTACCTTTTTTACTTTTAGAATACATAACTGGAATATACAAATAGTCAAGCACACAAGAGTAGCATTATTTATATCAAGTTATGCAGAAACACAGCATCTAGTGATTGCCCCACTAGTTTCACTGTCTCATCAAATATAAAATGAAGGTCAAAAGCAAAATGAAAAGAATATAATGTATAAATGAAACTTCAGCATATGATTAGTTGTGCCTCTGAAGAATTCATTACATTAGTATGTCTGACTCTTTTCTTGCTTATTTTTGCATTAAAATCAGACTCTAAAAGAAACCAACAAAATGATATACTATGACACTATAAAAGGGACGACATTGTCCATTGAATACCATTTAGCCTGAATAGTGGTAGTACTATTAATTTCTCCCTTTTTAGTGCACACTTTAGCTAGCACATGACCCATACCACGAACATCAGTTACACCCCAGGGACCAGATATTAACAGCATGTGCTACGAGTGGTTTATTTTACAATTGCTGTGAAATAAAAGCTGATGGAAATGAGCCACTGGTGAATTACTTGCCAGCAAAAACAACAATATTTGTATCACTCCTGAAAAACTGCCTCCTGAAAGGCGGGGTGTAAGCAGGGGTTTTCTTGTGTTGTTCATGCAGAAACACAGGGATAGAGGAGGTTAAGGAAGTAAGCAGTTAAGAGTCTGAAGTTTATTATTTGCAGTTAAACAGAATACATTTTGGTAGCTGAGCTCCCATACCATAGCTAGTTAAAGCACAATTTGGACACACACACACAATCACACAAACAAAATAATAAAATCAAAATTATTTCCAAATAAACCAGCCCATCAGATCTTTCTTCTCATAAAAGAAACAGTAATATGACTTCAGTCTTTTGATGCAGGTGATCTTTCCAGAGCTGTATGGAGGAAGAAAATTTAAATCTCAAGCAGGTTTTTCATAGAACTAATTTATCCCCGTTTTTTTGTTGTTGTTGTTGTTGTTTAAATA
The DNA here is from genome assembly GCF_003031525.2 of Neophocaena asiaeorientalis asiaeorientalis. Taxonomy (NCBI): domain Eukaryota; kingdom Metazoa; phylum Chordata; class Mammalia; order Artiodactyla; family Phocoenidae; genus Neophocaena; species Neophocaena asiaeorientalis. Next base: position 2,832,134 of record NW_020174442.1, on the reverse strand, counting down.
TAAGATCGTTGCTTCTTCTTGCATATTGCTTACCTACTAAACTCAGTCAATAACAGAACTATGTATGTTCTCACAGAAGATATGCAAATGCGCTCTGATATTTTACCATACTTCAAAAATACATAATTCTAACGCAGTGTAATCCGTACAGATAGACCTTATTGGTATTGAAAAGATGCACCTGACTTATTTAAATACAATGCTCAAATATAATATGAATTACTCCCAGCTTCTTGTTCTTAACTGAATTTAATCTGTTAACCTCTCACCTTCCTTTAAAGAGAGCCAGAATGAGCAATAGACATGAGAGAAAATGGGGTTTTCGAGAATAAAATGGCACAATGGTATACAATAAAAGCAAGGAGACCCGTTAATTATCCTGCTTACAGGTTTACACACACAGACTTTTGTCTGTGATTAACTGGATTGTAAGGCTGTTGTTCCTTTTGCTGAAAGGTTTGACCTTTTGCTTACGGCCAATCTAACACAAGGAAATCATTATTCATTTCTCTCCCACTCAAAGTCTAGATGCAGATTTGAAAATGTTATTTATTGTCTGGCGGTTAGTCTTTAACGTGCAGCCGTTATTACGAAAAGAGACAGCTGGCTGCGTGGACCTATCCTTTACTGCCCCCAAGGCCACACATACCTAATTCAAGGATATCAGATAATGGTATGTGGCATGATTTACATGTAGAGAATTCAGAATTCATTGTGAGCCTATTTATAACTACAGCACCTTCCGTAGAGAAGATAATTTAATGGAGGTTGTAAGGGTTCTCTGACAAGAAGCATTAATATTAGAACCTTTTCCCAAGTGCTGCAAACAGTGGTGCGGTGATGTAGCTTGCCTGAGCTATTTTTCATTGGCGACCCTTTTTCTGTTCATTAGCACTTACATTCTTGGGGTTGGGAAGCTACCGTTTTAACTATAATTTGTATGTAATGAACGTATTCAAAGCATGGAGACTTTCCTCCATTAACAAAGCTGAAAAAAAAGGCTGGTAACTCTGATGAAAAAGGACATTTAACTCATGTAAATTTAACAAGTCCAGTTTTTTCAGATGGTATTAGGAAAACCAAGGGTCTGCTCTCTAGAGATGGTCAAGGTGGATGATAAAGATTCTGTAATGCCTTTTCGAAAGAGTTAGAAACAAGCTGATGCCTTAGCCAGTACATCTCCCTTCAATAAAACTAGCTCTAATGGATGAGGCTGCCTCTCGGTATTGCAAAGAACATACAGGCAGGTCTATTTGCTTTCACAGATGCTGCACTGCCAGTTACTTCAGAAAGTATTTTGGAATGGCTCAAGTATTTTTAAAAAAAAAAGAAAAAAAACATGATACCATTTATCTAACACTCACGAGAATTAACCACACATTTGAAAATGCAGTTTAATGGAGCATGTTATCAAAGAAGTCTTCGTTTTTAATAAGACTTCTGGTTTACAATAGATGAAACAAATCAGTACCTTTGGGGGTGTATTTTATTATTAATTTGAAATGTAAAACCAGTGTTCTAGTTATTTTCACATGAAATGTATCTCTCAAGACTGGAACTGGTCGGCATTTATTTTGAAAAGCATGTATAGTATAGCTTGGGGTGGGACAAGTCTTCTTTGGGGATAAAATAGTTCCTCTAGATTACTATGAACTCATATTCATTATAGATGTCATAATGAATGGCTTATGTACAAGGTTGGATTTTGCTGTTTGTTTATTAAATAGGAAAAAAAGATTCTGAAGTCTGAATTTGAACTAATACCTAATTTTATCAGTATCTCAGATTAATCATTCTAACCTATCTAAAATTATTTCTAATTAATTAGTCATTTACAACAAAAATAGCATCGTTCAAGAAGTCTTCTAATAAAAATAAAAGTAGCCAGTGGAAAGTAATGTCCCTAGTATACCCAACATCCTAAAGCCAAGACCATCTAGCACCCTCTCTGCTTACTGCTGTTTTGTGCTGTTACTGCACTTACATACATTTGAGGGTCTTCATTTGATTGCCTGGAATTATGGCTGTGCAGGTAAAGTACAGAATTCAGGCTACGCAAGTTCTATTCTGTTTGAACCAAAGGGAAATAAGACACTCCTATTTCATTTGGCTCATAAAAATTGGTGACAATATGCCTTCCTGAAAAATCAGGGTTGGATCTATTTCATATTGTTTATAAACTATCATTTCAGTTGTATTTTTTTTAAGAGGCTAAAAGGCAAACACAACAAAGGCTATCAAAACTAAGGCAGATGGTATGATCCTGTATTCTTGGACCTATATCAAATCAAATGAAATCAGAATTAAGTTATTTTGAAGGATACAAATTCTATGCTGCAGATGACTGAATGTTTTTCTGTTTCCTCTGTTTCCTCCTGCCATTAGTCAATTTAAACTCATTATGTAGGATAATGCCTTCTCTCTTCAGGTTTTTTTGTGCTAGGGGGAATTGACAGTTGACCATTAGCGTTTTCAATAAAATGAAAAGAGAATTGGCAAAATATGTGCTAAAATTTGTGAAGAACATGTAATGAGTTGAAAATAACAACTAGTGACAGGAAAATAAAGATAAATAAGATTGTAATTGAGAGTTTATTTCCCTTAAAATAGAAAAATTTAGGTTGTTTTCCTTGATGATTTAAATAAGGTAGCCTGGGTAATTAATACTTACTAAGCAACTCCCATGTTCCATACACTTCCTAAAATTATCTCAAATGATATGTATGAAGCAATTTGGAAAACCACATATTGCTTTAGAAATGTAAGATACTATGTATAGCAGTAAATCATAAATAAGGAAGTAACAATTACATTTCTTCCAAATTCAACAAAGAAATGTACTTTTCCAAATTAGTAACTTAACTTGGAGATCTGAAACCTATACATTCTAAGACATAATTTAGAATCAAAGGTACAACTCTATCAGAGTCTTGGAATGTATGTTTCCAAAGCAAAACAAGAATGCATGTTCCATACTTGCATGAAGATATGGAAATAATTTTCATAATGTTCAGAGAAGTGTTTTAAGCTTCACATTACAAGGGTCATATTTTGAGATCTCCAAAGAGATGACAACTGGATTTATTCTTCTCAAAGCTGGGCACACAAATTTGATATATCTTGTCAAGTAAAATAATTATTTTCAACAATATGGTGGTGAGTTTTTCCTTAGAAATTTTTATTATTTTGCATTTAAAAGATCAAATAGCTATTCAATTGAGAACCAAATATCTAGGAGAGTGGCCATCTCTATCAAAAGATAAAACGCTTTTTTTATCTCATGGATAAGAAACTCTCAGAGAAAAGCCACTTTACCTTGGACTAGGTGCAGAAAAACATAAAAAAGCAAGACTTCACATGCACTAGCTTAGAGCCTCACATTCATAGGAACTTGATAAATGCTTACTGACTCTCTAATTCAGTAGTTCTCAAATGTGGGGAGAAGGAGAGGTGTAGGGCAAAAATTTTGCTCCCCAGGGATAGTTGCCAACATCTGGTGAAACTTTGGTTGTCACAGTTTGAGGAGAGGAGTCTTATTGGTTTCCACAACTGAGGGTGGTAGGTTTCTACTAGCATCTAATGTGTAGAGTCTAGGAATTTTGCTAAACATCCTACAATCCCTGGACAGCCTCCACAACAAAGAACTATTCAGCCCAAAATGCCAATAGTGCAAGATTGAGACACTCTCCCCTCATTGCATGTAATATGACACATTGGGAAAGCTAGCTGGTGGGTACATGGGCACTCTCTATTTTTGCAACTGCTTGTGAGTCTATAATTATTTCAAAATAAGACCTTTCTAAAAATGTGTTAGGTAGAAGTGGGAACACTAAGAGTAGATGAGTCTAGCCCAGGAGAGAAGCATTTATAATACGAAGAGTTCTGAGAATAAACTCCTAGGAAGTCAATACACACAGCCAGCAAAAATGTCACAGAGGAACCTCAGAGGAGAGAGTGACTATGAAAGCCAAAGGAATAGATTTTCACACACACACACACACACACACACACACACACACACACACACACGTGGTGATCAACAACAGCAACCGCTAAAGGGGGAGGAACAGGTAGTCTGGTGCTGAAAATGAACACTGAACTAGAAATAGAAGGACAAGAAGAAATGGAAACAGCAAGTGAACTCTTCCAAGAAAGTTAACAGACAGGAGAAAGAAAAAGCCATACAACAAACTAAGTAGAGATGAAGGGAAGAGATTCAACTTGTTTTAGGAGAGAGAAATACTGAATACTTAAAAATAAGTAGTCCTGTAGGGAGGGCAAGTGTTTGCATATTCAAGAAAAGGAGAAAATATATGGCAGAGGACATGCCAAAAAAAGGGCAGAGGAGATAGGATCAACTGCTCAGATAAAAACTTCAGTCTCCTAGAAAGCAAGTCTACTTCTATACTTTGAACGTATGAACATATGACTAAATGTGACCAAATCAGAGAGACAAATATTTTAAATTTGAAAAGCATCATAATATGAATGATTGCTATTGGGCTTTATGATTTATAACATATTTTACAAAATAATACAAGCTTAGATTTAATGAATCAAAACTGAAACTGACCATTATAATGATGCTTCACTTGAAGGCATATAATTCTCATTTATGAGTCTGGTGAAGGTAATTCCCCATAGTACATAATGACACAGGCTTGCTGAACCTGTACTGACTTATAAGCCTAAAACTAAATGCTATGAATAATTTTGCTTTCCTCTAGATGCTTTGTTAGTCTGAAATTTTTAAATACTTACGTACATAAGAATTCTAAAGTAAAACTCATTTTATATGTAAGTCACACTAAAAATATATAGGTTATGTACTAAAGTCTTATAAAACTAAGAATCAGTCTTTTCTAAAAGAAATATTTAACACTAAGACTTGCTCGATAATTAAGTGATGATAAATTGCACTTACATGTGAAACCAAGCTTGTTGACATTAGCCTTATTTGAAATACATTGGTCACCTACATCTCTGACATGCATTACAGACCAATGACTGGTGATGAAACAAAATAGTCTCCAGGGAACAGAAGCTTTTACTTGAAACATTTGAAAGTCATCAAAGTACTGGAAAATAGCTACCAATATTATACTGACAAGAGGAAAGAAAATAAACCTGATTAGGGGAGAGGAAGCTTTCTTATTTTCATTTGTTTGGACCATAGTTTTGAACCATATTTTCTGCATGAGTGCATCATACATGCACCAAGTATTATCAGGGTCAAGTATGATATGGTAGCAAATATACGGGCATAAAAATTCATATGAAAGTCCTAGGAGGATACATACTATATTGCTAACCATAGTTATCTCAGAAAATAGAGAAATTGAAGGAGGGATCTTAGAAGAAATTTCATTTTTACTCCATATGTTCCTGTATCTTTGCAGCTTTTTCTCTAATAAACATGCGTTCATGTTTACTTCTATAATTAACTAGATGTATTAAATTTTAAAGAAAAATATTTGATATATACATAGGTCCTATCTCAGGATTATGATAATGAATAAATAAAGTAATATTGATTATATGATGTAGGGAATGCCAGTGAAAGTTAGCTGTTATTACACTATTTTGCCAAGATACTGTAAATGATTCTCTGAAGGCATATGGCAGAGAAAGATTAAGGGTTGCAAACTGACACTCTTCCCAATGAGAGGGAGAGTATATTACCTCTCTTGCTGAATTGGGGCTAGCCTATAGCTATTTTGACCAACAAAATATGATGAAAGTGATACCATACTGGTTCTGAGGCCAGACTTTAAGAGGACTGGCAGCCTTTTTTGTAGTCTCATGGAGCCCTGAGTCACACAGTAAGAAGGGCAACTATCCTTAACTTGTTGAACTGTGAGAAGCCTAGGCTAACTGGAGAGAGGTCCTAGATGAGACACTAGGTGGTGAGAAAAGAGTGTGCATGCCTATAAAGAGGCAGCACAAGGGAGCTCCTTTGTGATGAAGGAATAGTTCTGTATCTTGATGCTCATGGTAGTTACATGAATCCATACATGATAAAATATCATAGAATTATACACAAAGCCATGAGAAAAAATGAACACATGTGAAAAGTGGTAAAACCCCAGTAAAAACTGTAGTCTAATTAATTGTATTGCGCCAAGCAATTTCCTGGCTTCACCAAAGCACCAAAGCTATGTGACTGAGGATGTTATCTTGAAAATGGATCCTCTGGAAATGACACCTGATAAATCAGAGACAAACTATCCAACCAAACATTATCAGATCCACAAAACTGTGAGTAAAAATAAAATGGTTTTTGAGGTAGTTTGTTATACAACTACAGACAGCTAAAACAGTGTAGTTAAAGGGTCTTTTCCTCTTTTTTCTTGCATTTTCTAATTTTTCTACAATAATCATGTAATTCTTTGATATACAAATAAATCATAACCTGGAGATATTATTTTGGTCTAAGTGAAAAGGCTGAGAGAAGATGGAGTCGTTTCCAATAGAAAAGCACTCCACAAAAACAACTAATAAAGCTGGATATATCTATAGATCTATATCTACAGATCTGTTAAATGACCCCTCAGATAGCCATGGAAGCAATGAGAATTAGAGGGCTAAAAATTTTTTTAAGATTTTTTTTTTGATGTGGACCATTTTTTTCCACAGTCTTCATTGAATTTGTACAATATTGCTTCTGTTTTATGTTTGGGGTTGTTTTTTTATTTTTGCCACGAAGCTCGTGGGGTCTTAACTCCCCAACCAGGGATCGAACCTGCACCCCCTGCATTGGAAGGTGAAGTCTTAACCACTGGACCGCCAGGGAAGTCCCTAGAGGGCTAAAATTTTGCATAAGAGGAAAACTCAAGATGTTGAGCTTTGGATCAGCCATACTACTATCAGACAGAGTAGACTTTAGCAAGAAGAATAACTAGAGAACCAGAAATATTTCATCATGATAAAGTGGCAAGCACAACAGTAAGATATAACAACTCTAAATATCTATGTTCACAATAAAACATCTTCAAAATATATAAAGAAAAAACTGACAGAACACTATGGGGAGCAGTAGACACATTCACACTTGCATGAAGACATTAACACAATTCTTGTAATAGCTGATAGAATAGGCAAACAAAACAATTCATAAGGATATGTGAATTAACATTAACCACAATTAACAAAATTTACCAATTCAACATAGATGTTGAATATAGATGTTTAACAGCACCTAATAACAACATTATTTTCAGAATTACTTTCATATGAATTTTTCTATCAAAAAGTTTTAGCCTACTTGAAAAGACACTACACAAAATAGGATATTCCAATGGCTAATAATAAACATAAGAAAAAGTTCAGCATATTAGTCATTTGAGAAATGCAAATTAAAACTTCAATGCAAGATCTCTACATATGCACCAAAATGACTAAAATGGAAAAGATAGCCAATGTCAAGTGTTGGTAAGAAGAGTGTGGAACAACTGGAACTCTCATACAACTTGGAAAATTGTTTGGCAGTATCCACTGAAGTGGAACATATAAATTCAGTATTAATTGTTCCTCTTGGGTACATATGCCTCACCCCAAGTCCCAATATTCAGTTACCAAAAGAAATGCATGCAAATACTCACCACCAAAGACATGTATAGCTTTCATAAAAACACTACTTTTAATAGCTGCAAACTGAGAAAATTCCTTAATATTCATCAGCAATATAACAGAAACATAATTGGTAGTATATTCACATAATGAAATACTATACAATGATAAGAATGATCAAACTACGGCTACACACAGATGATCAAATGATCAAACTACAGCTACACACAGCTACAGACAGATAAATCTCACGAACATAAGGTTGAGCAAAAGAGATCAAACAACAGAGTAAATACTGTATAGTTCCTTTTTTATAACAGGGTAGACACAGAGATGCACCATCCAGATGCCCCTAATGGAATTTTCTGGGAATGTGGTGGAAGATAGCTGTCAAACCCTTCAGGAAGCACCTCAGCTGTAGAGAACTGCCTCACCCACATTCAATAATTGATGGAGGTGAGGATATAAAGGCCTGGCAATTTGGGCCCAATGTGGGATAACTGACCAGCCATGTTAGTTTCAGAGCTCATGGAGGAGGAGGCTGAGGCTGGCAAATCTACACCCCAGCTCTACTTCTCCCTCTGCAGCCTATGATGTCAGAACAGGTAAAACTAATCTATGGGATTAGAAGTCAGGATAGTGGTTATCCTTGGGTTGGGGATGGAGGGGATTATGTCTGGAGGGAGGCAGGAGGTGGGCTTCTGTGGTGCGGGTAACATTCTGTTTCTGAGATCTGTATCACTTTGAAATTTCATCAAGCTGTACAGTTATAATTTGTGCATTTTTCTATATGTACATTATACTTTGCTTAAGGTAAAAATAAATATATGTATAAAAGGTAAAATGTACAAATACATTAAAAGTATAAATATTTTATAGGTATGTTATGCTTTGATAAAATGTTCACCTAAAACTTTTAACTTTAAAATAGATGAATGAGTCAATTAATTTTTCAAATTAAATAAAAATACTGGATTGGAGATAAAGATATGGGGTTAGTCACTATCTCATTTACTGACTACTCTAGGACTTTGCACAAGTCTCTTAAATTCCCCCAAGCCCACAGTTCCTCAACTATACAAAACTAAAAACACAACCAACTTATCCTTATCTATAAGTCATTTTTACATATGCATACTCATTTTCCAATCCCACAACTTCTCTGAGTAATGGATAATTGGGTTTTTTATACCCATTTTTCTGATAGCAGAACAACCTCTACAGGTTAGGCAATGTGCTAGAAGTTACAAAGACAGTGAGTTGCAGAGGCACCTCTAGAACTAAGTTTCCTAGAGCTGGTATCTTCAATATCAAAGCAAGACAGTATGTTTAAGAGAAATATGCAATTAAATACGCTAATGGAAATAACCACCTAGGAAGATTTAGCACAGAGAAATATGATTAGAAGTTAGGGGAAAGACTGATTTTAAGTGATGGTAAAGAGAATTCAGGGCTTCCCTGGTGGCGCAGTTGTTAAGAATCCGCCTGCCAATGCAGGGGACACGGGTTCGATCCCTGGCCCGGGAAGATCCCACATGTCACGGAGCAACTAAGCCCGTGCACCACAACTACTGAGCCTGTGCTCTAGAGCCCGTGAGCCACAACTATTGAGCCCACGTGCCACAACTACTGAAGCCTGCGTGCCTAGAGCCCATGCTCTGCAACAAGAGAAGCCACGACAATGAGAGGCCACGCACCACGACGAAGAGTAGCCCCCCCTCACCGCAACTAGAGAAAGCCTGGGCGCAGCACCGAAGACCCAACATAGCCAAAAATAAAAACAAATAAATAAATATGTTTTTTTTAAAAAGAGAGAGAATTCAGACTTCACGGTGTAAAAGAAAAATTAAATTACTCACAATAAATAACCCAGTGGAATAAAACAAAAGACAATGGTTAAGAGGGGAAGAGGCAAAGAATATCTACTCTAGGTTGTAGGAGCTATAGAACTTGTGATAGAAATCTTGTGATTCAGTGTTCTATCTTCATTCTTAACGCTGTAATTATAAGACATGATCCTGTCAGAAGGAAAGGAGCATTTCTTAGTCAATAGTCATTCTGTTGGTCTGAAAATTCAGTGCTTTCTCCAAAGATCTGACTCTGTACTCTATTCCTCTGGATAAAACTCATTAAATTCTGTTCAGACTCCCCTATCAGAACCATACACACTTTTTAAAAAAAAGGAAAAAGAATAATGTCATCCCCTTCTTTCAAAACAAGGCCCAATATAAATTTAAGAAAGTACAAATTACACAGCAACTTCCATTCAGTCTCATCCTTTACTAAGCCCTGACTTCCTCACTTTGATTTATAGATACATTTCTCTCAGGGATCTTTAGGGACAACTTAGTTGGCCCACATTCAACTCAGTCACACTGTTTGCCAAATAAAAAGTCTCTAGTGTGTCCTTTCATGTTTTGATGTGTATCTTCTTTTGAATACCTTATAAAGTTTACGATTCTTCAAGTCCTGGAAAAATGCCCACCCCTTGCTGCACTGTCCATTTACCCTTCACTCCTAAAAGATCCCCGGTTTGCCAGTTAAATCAGTTAACGTGTAGGCCAATTAAATTAGATCAGTCTGTCAGTTTTGTTAAATTAATTAAATTGGTTGTTTGATATCATGTAAGACCAGGATAGAACAAAACAAATCTAAACTCTTATGCCCATAAGTAAGAAATAGCTGAACAAATCAATCATTAGAATGTATCTTCTTACAACACAGTAAGATGCTATGAAGAAGGACCAATTCTCAGGCACTTGATGCTTTTTCCTCAATTTCTGGTGCCTCACACTGCCCTATTTGGATTATATGAAATACTTATAACAGCTATTATAAGGGATATAAACAGCAGTTCCTCAAGAAACTATTAAATCAGAGTGGCATATTCCCTTTTAATAATGCTCTCTAGAGATGCTTTTGAGAGAAAATAGAACACAAAAAAGACTAAATAAATATAGAGAGAGAGAACGAAAGAGAAACATTAAAATTACTCTTGCTATTGCTTTATAATCAGAACCCTGAACTATGTGTAACTTACCTCTTGACCCACAAAGTTTCCATCCATTTTTTAAATTGTTATTCATAGCAGTATTCATTTTCCTCTGATCTGATCTTATGAACAGAAGGGTCCTAATAATGTTGTGATTTCAGGGACATAGAGCAAGTGCTCACCACGCCCCTTCCAAAATTCCTCCAGCGAGCTGACTGATTCCTGAAATGCCACAATTAGTAATTAACTGCTTTGTCTAATGTTTACTTCCTGATGGTATGTAAATTTCAAAATAAATATCAGTTATGCCTTACCAGTCATTTTCAACCATATATACAGGTTGATAAAATTCTATCCTTGAGAGCAGGTGAGAAGGAGGGTGCACAAAGGCTATATATAACGCACTGCACAGAGGACGCCAGCTTTGGGGAGGAAAGGAAACACCTAAGTAGAGAGTACTTACAAAGACAGAAGAAGTAAAGGTAGAGAAATGTGCATCTCACGGATCCTCTATGATCCCAAATTCCCTTCTGCAAACCCAGTAGCTTGTTCTCTGGTTGAATGCTACGCATTATGAGCATCTCTGAAGCTTCTAACAGGCTTCACAAGGAGCTAAAAGAATGGAATTCCGGAATGGGTTTGCCGAACTCCCCCACCTCAGTGAGGCCAAACCAAAGGGAGAGCTCAACAGGAGGAAGGAAAATAAATAATTATATTGGCCTTTTGAAAATGACAGATTATATGTCTATCTCCCCCTTAAAACACTAATGAATTGTGATGATACAGTGAAACCTACAAAGTATAAGACCACAATTCCTCCTCCCAAATCCTCAAAGATAGAAGTGTTTCAGGGGGATTTTCAAAATATAATATAGTACAACTATCAGATATGTATAACACCACTGGTGGGGACTAGGGTGGCTATTCATTATCAAACAGTATAATTTCTACCCTGAAGCTTGGTTTTTAGGTTCTTTTTGGTTTAAGAATAAAGGATTAAGTGATTGTAGATTTTACCATAAATGTTTCTCTCATCAGTTTTGGACTGGGATGATCAAGAATTGTTTCTGCAGCACAAGCAGTCCCTAGTTTGTGATATATGTGTTGAAAAGTACCCATCAGGGGAGGAGGTGGTGTGAGTGGATGATGTTCATGCTTTATTCAAAGTCTCTTAGCAAAGCACTCGCCAAAGCCAGAGTGAGTGAAGCTGGGAAGACGGCTTTTCTTCTACGGCTCTTCTCTGATCAGTATCTCAGGCAGAGCAGCATTGCTCCTCAGTTAAGATACCACCATCATTCAAGTGCGGTCGAGTGAGGAGGCTAGAAAAGGAATGATGGGCAGCACCAGCTTGCTATCTTCTTTCTCGACGCTAATTGCCTTCAGCATCCTGCCTCTTTTACCTCTAAATGTAATTTTCTTCTTCCCTGCTGTGCACAGACATCATCATCTTTTAAGTTCCTGTCCCTGGGCGCAGGAGCTTATGAAGAGTGTTTGAGAGTTGCCTACACTCCTAGGCCAGCCTTTTGTTCAGAATAACTATTCCCATTTCACCTAATGATGGAGTTATTGTTTTCACACATCCTACACGTCTCCAGCGCTATATTCTTAATTTATTTCTTGATGTTTCTTCTCAGATAATGTATGCCCACTTCAAACTAAAGCTGAGCTAATATTCTCCTTAAAATTGGCTTCCCTCCAGTCTTCTCTCTCCCACAGCCAAGGAGGCTCAAAATCCTAGAGGTATCAATGACTCCAGTACCTACTTTTCCCCCCAAATAAGGGGCAGTGAGCAAGGCCTGCCAGTTCTTTATTTGGAAAACATCTCTTTTCATTTCCAGCCTATTTCTGAAACTCATAGCCTTCTCCATCCATGCCTGATCTACTGGGGCACTCTTAAAAGAGAGAACACCCCACCCCATCTTCACGCAGCCAAACAACACATCGGAGTCAATGAATCTTACTGAAGTAACTTTCCATCCTACCCTTGCTCTGTTTAGAACACTACAGTGTTGCCAAGAATTAGAAAATATGTATGTACTCTTTAATCTGCTTTCAGAGCCCTCTGTAATACAAACCCAATTTGCTTTTCCATTTTTATTTTTCAATCCTCTGCTCCAATATTTCTAAAGATACACTGGTCCCAGCACATTATATAAACTTGTCAGCCTCTCCCCAAACTCCTTGCTCATTTTCATCCTGTTCACCTGCTTCAAACCTGACTCCATTCACTCATCAAAGTTCAAGTTTCACTTGTCCACGAAGGCTACTGCTTACACACTCATACCACTTGGATTGTGTTTCTATGTGTTCTGGATCTGGAGATACAGAACATACACTAGTCATTGGTACAATGTTGGTGAATGGCCACTCTAGTCACCTGCCGGCCTCCTGAGTCTCAGGGTTAGCCTCTGCTGTCGGCCTAGGGACACATACGCAGGAAAGCCCAAGTGTTAAACCCACACATGGCCACTGTGAACAAAAAGTGTGGAGAATTACAGAGGATCATCGTATAAACTTTATCGGCTAAAAATCAAGATGAGGTCTCTTTACTGAGACAAATGAGCACATGCCCTGGAACATGGTATACAGCTACAGCTCTAGAGGAGAAAATATATAGAGGGACAACGGAACATTCTTATGATCTGGTGTCGAGATCAATCAGTTCTCTGGCTCTATGTCATAATTCAGTTTTCAAAAACTTCAATCATCTCATTTCTCGTAGGATATTATATTGCTCCACTGTCTTAATGACATCACATTGCTAGGGCTTGGGGAGCAGAAGGCAGCAAGTACTCTAGATATCTTGTGTTGACATTTGTGCTCTAGATTCAGAAAATAATTACAAAGAAAATTCAAGACCTGCCATCATATTGAAGTTCCTTTGTATCCAGAAGTGATCCATTTTACTGTCTGCTTCTAAGTGGCACAGAAAAGTAAGGGCCTATTTGGGTTTTAGAAACAGCTGTGGTCTTTGAGACTATTTTCTGAGTAACCTAAAGGGCTGTTAACATGGAGAATATCCTAGAGCAAGAGAAAGTTTTCTAGTACAAATAGCTTTCCTAATTGCTCCTTATGACCCTGAAGCTCTAATCATGCTGAAAGTCTCTGAGGAAAATTGGGATACTGGATGGAGCCTGTTGCAAAACTGGATAGAGGAATCACAGCAGTGACACCCGGGTTTTGAAACAGCTAGGCTCTTTTCAGCAAACCTTTTTAAAAATATGCCTGGCTGCTAAGAGTCCTATTAGAGGCTGAACCGTGTGCATAGGACACGAGCAAGGGGCAGCTTATGATCTGTTCTATTCACCATAAACTTGGTATCATCTGATTCATCAACCCACTATACTTTAAATGCCTGACAATTTCTTATTACCAAGTAGAAGTATTATATGCAAGACAGGGCTTGAGAAGGTCATGAAGGCACAAATATTTTGCATGAGCTGATGGACCCATTTCCCATTGTGCGTGACACACAGCTATCTTTCCCTAAATCCATACATAGGGCCCTGGAGGAAACTCTATGACTGGGAAGAAAATCATTCAAGCCTTATTTGCAGATAAGGCTTTATTAAATGATGGCATCAACTGGAAATGTACCCCACTCATTGTTGGCCTTGAATGATAATGAAAAAGGGAGACAACTCAGTGGGAAGAATTTATTTTTAATCAACCTTGTTAAATTTCACATACAATAAATTCCACAGATTTTAAGTGTACAGCTTGATGAGTTTTGACAAATGTATATGTCTATGTAACCAATATCCCAATCAAGATACTTAAGATGTCTACCCCCCAAAAAAGTTCTTTGTACTTCTTTGCAGTCTAGCTCCCCATACCCACTCTCCATCACAGAGAATCAACAATGTGACTCCTATTACTTTAGTTTTTGCCTGTTCTGGTAATTCATATAAATGACATCATCAAATATACTCTTTTCTGTCTAGTGTATTTTGCTCAACATAGTGTCTGTTTGGTTCATCCATGTTGGTGTCCATGTTGGTGCATGAATCAGCAGTTCATTTGTATTACTCAGCAGTATTTCAAGGTATGTATATATCATCCTTGGTCTATTAATGGACATTGGGGTGTTCCCAATTTGGGGCTGTTATGAATAAAATTACTCAGAATACTCATGTACAAATCATTTTAGTGGCATGCGCTTCCATATATTTGGGTAAATATTTAGGAGTGGAATTGTTGGGCCGTATTCTAAGTGTATGTTTAACATGGTGAGAAATGAGTGGACTGATCTTTGAACAGTAGAACCTTTGGTCTACTTTGCCTGAAAGGAGATGTAGCCTGAGGCAGAGATCTGTAGCAATGCATGGATATATATATTGGTTAATATATAGTGGCTAATAGTTTGCATATAAATAGCCAGAGACTTGTTAAAAAAAAAAAAAGATAGAAAATGGATTAAAGGATATTTGGAGAAGTATGTGAAAGGGCCTGAAGTGTGAGAATATTGATTCTCATGTGTTGATCACTCATCACAAAACCCTCACTAAAGAAGATGCTCCTGATAAACAGGCAGATATAAGTTGGCCTCTATACAGCTATACAGATGTGTTCAAAACAAAGTAGCCAAGATGCTAAGTCAGAGATCACTCATAGGTTTAGCATTTAGACTTTCACTCACAAATCTTGACCTGGCTAAGTTTTGTCTCATATTCCACTAACAGAGAACAACCCTGAGCCACAGGAGGCTATGCTATCAGGGGACCCAGAGAGCCAGTTGATTATATTGGACCCTTTCCATTGTGGAGAGAGAGCAATTTTCCCTGTTGGGAGTGTTGCTTGTTCTGTACTGTGAATAACGGCAGCATTCATGAACTTACTAAATGGTATTTCAGAAACCATTTTCTTTTGAATAAGGAGCCATGTACCCATTTTATATTGGAAAAAATAATCAGCAGATACTCGTGAGATTTACTGATCCTTCCGTATACAACATTACTCAGAAGCTAGAAGACAGTACCTTGTAAATTTAGGATGTACTCTTACCTTATGCTAAATATGCTCTGAACCATTGATAAATGTGTACTCTGCATCCCATTTCCAGAATACACAGAACCATGACTGCTATGGGTTGAATTTTGTCCCCCCCCACAAATTCATATATTGAAGTTCTAACACCCAGTACCTCAGAATATAATTGTATTTGGAGATAGAGTCTATAAAGAAGTAATTAAAGTAAAATGAGGTCATATGGGTGGGCCCTAATCCAAATGACTGGTTTCCTTATAAGAAGAGGAGATTAGGACACAGATACACACAGAGGGAAGACCATATGAACACACTAAATGAATATAGCCATCTGCAAGCCAAGGAGAGAGACCTCAGAAGAAACCAACCCTGCTGACACCTTGATATTGGAGCTCTAGCATGAGAATATTAAATTTTAAGTCAGCCAGTCTGTGGTACTTTGCTGTGGCAGATGATACAAGTCACATCTCTCTATTGCATTTAACGACTCACAAAAATTTAGTTTCAGTCTCCATGAATCTTGGCTTTGCCGGGGTAGGGGAACAGAATTTGCCAGCCAAAGATATGTCTCTTTGGCAAAGGATCACTTTAGGCTGATTAGTTTTAAGAAACTGCAGATACAGGAGGAGCTCTGAAAACTGAGTACAAGATACCTTTTTGTAAGAGACACTTATACGTATAAGAGAAATCTCCATTAGTAAGGGAAGGGTGTCTCCCTCACAGTAGCAGAAAGAGGAGGGTATCTAAATCTCTAGAAACTCTCGTCAGTGGATGAGGCTAGGACTTGAATCTGTATGACAACTTTACCCTTATTTACTGTGCTTCTCCTGGTAACAGCCCATAAATGACTCCCCACCTCCTACAACTTCATTTGTCTTTAGCTGAAGATAGTATTTAAAGTGATTGCTTCTACCATTTCAAAGAGTATTCAGTTTTCCTGTCTATCTCCCATGTATACAGGAGGTATATATGTTATTAAACTCTTGGTTTTTTTCTCTTCTTAATCTGTCTTATATCAACTTAATTATTACACCAGCCAAAGAACCTAGAAGGGAAAGAGAAATAAATTTTCCTCTCCAACTCTGGTTAATGAGCCTCAGTAATCA
>NW_020174442.1:2794845-2815448 GCF_003031525.2 Neophocaena asiaeorientalis asiaeorientalis | reverse complement strand
TCTGGTTAATGAGCCTCAGTACACAAAGGGTGCTGAGGAATCAGGAGTCCGGCAATCTCAGGCTGCTGTCCTTCCATAATATGGCTTGAATTCTCCATCCCCCATGGGGTCATCTGGCAGAACAGTTTCAGGAGGACAAAAGTCAGAGAAGTCTGAGACACTGAGCATTTTTTAAAGAGACTAAAATGACCAAAGGGACTGGTTAAATAGTTATATTTAAGGTTAATAACAGATACAACATTGTTATATTTATTTTCCTGCTCATCAGCAGGAGGAGACTGATGGGGAAAACTGACACCAATACATAAAATAGAAACTTATATTATCTCTGCATATATAACTTGTTGTCAGAGTCACCTTTTGCAACACTTACTACAGTATATTGTGGGGAGCAAAATTTGCCACCCCAAAATGTGTCTCTTTGGCATGTGGATAATTTCAAGATGAAAATAGTCAAAGCCCAAAAGACTCACAAAAAAACCTTCCTCCTGACTGCCTAAAAGAATTTAAATAAAGGGCCTGTTCCTAGAATAGCACTATCACCAGATATATCTGCAAAGAATACGGGTGTGATGGGGGAGAGATCACAGTTTACTCTGTGACCCACTGTCTCTGCATGGCCCAGCAAACATTCATTTACCAAGCATTTGCTTTACGGTGTCCTTGTGAAATGCCATCCTCCCCTTTGCAGTCCTAAACCACTACCACCGATATTCTCTTTTGTCTTTAGCTGAAGATGATGTTTAAGGTGAGGGCTTCAGCCATTTTGAGGATTTACTCAGTATTCCTGGGTCTCTTCCACGTACACATGTTATTAAACTTGGGTTTGATTGTCGCCTGTTAATCCATCTTCTGTCAGTTTAATTCTCAGGTCAGCCAGAAGAACTTAGAAGGGTAGAGGAAGATCTCTTCTTCCCTCACAGTATTCATAGGAGCACATTTAGGAGATGCTGACTTATATTTGACTGAGAGAACATTGTTGACAGGGCAAGTAGATGAACATCGGCAAAAATGCATACATTTTTTAACCCAAAACTAATCAATGATCAAATATAAGAATGCATAATATGTCTGATGACCATTTATTCAACCTTAAAAACCAATCAGAGCCCTAGAAAAAATTAGAAAGTAATCAAAAACACTCACAGTTTTATTTACTATACCTTATTATGTAATACATAATATTATTTGCTTTTATAGATGTTTCATAACTTGATCAGCTCCATTATTCAAACTTTAGATCATTTCCAAATTTTTTAAATTATAAATAATATTACCTTATGTTCTAATGCATGATTTTTTTCATATTTCTGGTTATTACCTTAGGCTAAATTCTAGAAGTGGGGTTTCTGGGTTAAAAGACTAGAATAATTTTAAGGCTTTTGGTATTTATGACATTTCTTCAAAAATATTGTACTAATGTGTGCTTCCACCTGGAACATGGAACATGTCCATTTATTTAAATCCTACCAAATGTTGGATTTTGCATCTTAATAATTTGATGGGAGGAAGGCTATATTATTTCAATTTATATTATTTTTGTTATTCCATAGGTAAAATATTTTGCATGTTTAAGTCAACTATTGTTATCCCTTTGGTGATCTCAGGCACTGGACTTTAACTGAACTGGCCCAAGTCTAGTTTCAATAACAAAGTCAACAGAGAAATGCATTGTAATGATGAATATCACCCCCTTTAAATAACTGCGCATGTAACATGGGTGAAATGTGCCACATAATTAACCTATGTGTGGACTCAGGACAGGTTATCTGACGATGAACAAAGCAAAAACAACATTGAAGTGCCACCCTGATGCTTGAAGATAATTACACCTTTTTTTCTAAACAGCTAACACTGACATCCTCTTTAAAATGGAAAATCAGATGTAGCATTCTTTGTTGAGATATTTTTAATATTGGTTAAAAATAATCTTCAAAACAATACCATTTTTGTCATATGAAAAGCAAGTGAGTAACTTGAGAAAAAAGTTATATTTTAATTTTTCCGGAAATAAATGCTTAATTTTTCTCTTATTTTTCTAAGGCTCTCTTTAAATCCTGAATGGTTAACAATGAGATACAGACAGACTTTGTTTCCCATGTCAAAAACAATTAAAATGGAAGACAAATATTATTTTCATATTTTCATCTTTTGTCTGTAATATGAGCCTTCATTTCAACAATTTTAATACTTTCCTGTCTCTGATTCAGCCTTTGGTCACACCATTCAAGCCTAGAGAACTTTTAGTTAGCTTGAATTGTATTTGGGTATCACAGAGCTAGTTGCCAAGCTCTTTATTCTAAAGAACCCCTCACGTATATTCATAGTCTTTGACGTAGCTGTGTTTGTTTTGCAAACTAGTTCTTGTTCTAACCAAATAAAGTATGATTCGGCCAAGTAGGCTCTAAACTACCAAAGTAACATGTATATGAACTCATGTATGTATATGAATTCATACTCTGCAGACAAACTCATCATACTGTAACTCTACCAGAATTCACAAGCGTTCCATCACAATTAGAAATTATTATTATTATTTTAGAAATTATTTTTATCAATAGAGGACCTTTAAGAACATTGCTGGGTTTAGCTACACAATTATAAGACTTATCTATACAACAGACAACTATCAACTTGAAATGTAGACAGGATAGCATTTAAAGACCAACTATAGCATTAAAATTGATAGTAAACTCTCATAGAGAAAATCACAGGGTAAACACAAATAACAATACTAAGTTCCTTGAAAAACGAATCCTGTTAATTCTACTATAGAAAAAAAAATACCAATGTGTTTAACAGGAAGGCTTAGAGTCCTTGAATGCTCTTACTCAAATAGGAAATTAAAATGAAGAGGTGTAGATTTGGGGATGAGGAAGTGATTGGTTTATGCTAATCAGAATATACTCCTGAGTTATATTGAGGTGACACCTGAAAGAGTGAATGAAGGTAGATAAAAAAGAAGTAAATCAGTTTCATCTTTCGATCATTTGTTAAGGACTCTGTGATTTTTTGTCTTGGATAGTCATTTGTTGATTTCTCATTCCACAAGATAATACAAGAAGAAGTACTATTTTCATAAAGTGGGTCGATAGAGATGGAGCTGAGAAATGAGAATGTGTTCTAATTTATTTAATGAAACATCTATGTTATGAGTTTCAGTAGGCGGGAAGATATAAGGATCTTAAATTCTAAAGTTAATCTCTAGTTCACACCAAGCTTTGGGTGCTATCAGAAATCATGTGGTTGCTAAAGCCATGGGAACAGGTAAGCTCATTCAGGAAAAGAACATGTCAGAATTAGAAAAGAAGCTTGGCAAATAACAGTATTAATGAAATGGGTCAAGAAAACACTGTCAATAAATGGAGATTAAAATTTAGCCATTGAGAGAGCAGGAAGCAAAGCAGAAGAGTTGTTATGGAAGCCAAAGAACAGAAAGTATCAAGAAGATAAGGGTAATCAAAAGTCTCAAATGTCCTTAGAGGAAAATAAGATAAGCACTAAAAGTGTCCACAGGAGCTAGTAATAGGAAGCCATTAGATGCTACTTGGGCGATGGAGAGTTTTAGGGCTTGGGGGAGGCAGAAACCTCAGTAGCACACTGAGCTGATCAGTAAACAAGAGGAGAGAAAGGAAACAGATGTGCACGCTGTCTGGTTTCTCTCACTGCCTCAAAAATTCCTGTTTTCAAAAGTTAAAGCCATAAGAAAATTCACCTGTATATCTCAGGGATACATGGAGGATAGCCTCACGTAAGAGATACAAATAAAATACTTAAGGCCACCCATTTGCTTCAACACTTTTGAGGGACATTTAGGATGGAGTAGGATTGGGGGATGAGAATGTTTTCTTTTTTAAACACTTCCAGCGCATTGAACACTTTTCTAAACTTTTAGATAAATTATCTCATTTTAGCCTTACAACAGCAACTCTAAGTTGGATAATTATACTTGAAATTTACAGGTCAGGATTTAGGCTCATAAAGTGAAGTTCTCAAAGTCCATGACAAAGCAAAGTAGAAGAGCTGGAGGCCAAGCCCCAGTTGGCGGGTCCCAAAGCCCATCCACTTTCTACCATGGATTATTACTCATTTCCTAGCACGTCCTTCTGCTGTGGTCCAAGCCAGGTATATGTTCACACACTATCCCCGGGCTAAGGATATGTTTTCATATTTCCTAAAAGGCATCATCTCAAGGCTGTCTTTACTGTAGATCCCCAACATCCTGTCCCTTAAGAATCTCAACTCAGGTTCTAAAGAATTTACAAACATTCTTCTTTATGTGTTTCTCTTTCCCAAAATTCAGAGGCAAACATATGTCAAGTGAGTCCTAAGAACATGCAGCGATCTCACAAAGTGTCAAAATTTACAAACTTCATTCAAATAATCATTTTTTTAATGGTTTTTACTTGTATTATTAACTTCGTTGCTAATAATATTAGCTTTAAGTAAGGTAAATGCCTGCTTTTCCTGATTAGAAAATTATATGATCATTGCAGAAAATTGGAATAGAATAAGTTTTCTTAACTGATATCCACTTAACAGACTTGCTAGATTAATCAACACTCTCCATTTTCTCTGTAAAGTATTCTGATGGAAGCCCAGGGGACACTGAGTTTGCCTGTGGCTGGCGAGTCTTTCTCTGACATATTTGCAATGTCTCCTCTCACTGGTTGATTGTATGCTCACCAGAATAAGGTTATTTATTCACAAACTTGTTTATGAGAGTTGTACCTATTAATGTGTTTATGGAGTGTAATTAAATGTCACAAAAACCAAGAAAATATGAGTATGAAAGGAGAGCTACTGAGTCTGTAAAAATAATTTGAATTCTTTGGAAAGATTTGATAAAGATAATTAAAATTTGCTGTTGAATTACGTGTGGATATAATAACTTTTTTATCATAATAATCTGCATTCAGATTGTTTCCAAACCCCTTAAATCCTTATTAAAGAAGTCAAAACAAAATAGATTTTATAAGGAAAAAATAAAAAGGAACTCCAATTAGCAGAACTTAAAAAAAAAAAAAGCCTGTACCTTTCAAGAAAAATCCAGGAAATAAATAAATAAACATTTACTGGTTGAAAGTTTAAATAAAATATAATATTTAGGGTATGTATTTTTCTTTTGATTCTCTGCTTTAAATTAACTGATCAGCTACCTAAAATAATCATGTTTACTAAAAATCATCCATAATCCTACCAGCAACAATGTTAATCACAATTAACATCACAGCACATTTCCTCTAGTCCTGTCCTTTCCATCCATTTTGCATGGACTAGGATAGGTCATACTGTATATTCAAATTTGTAGCTCTCTTATCTGACAGTATATAGCAAGCATTTTCCCATATAAAAATCATCTTTTCTTTTCCAAATCTACTTTCAGTTTATAATGTCCTATTATATAATGTCCTATTATTATAATAGACTATTTCATATACAATAACAATGCACAGCTCAATGACTTTTGCCATTTTTATACACCAATATACCAAAAGCTGAAATCAAAATACAAAACATAACCATCATTGCTCCCAGAAATTTCCCTCATCCCTCTTTCTAATCAATTATCACCACCACCACCTCAGAGGTATTGACTTGCTGATTTTGCTCCTGCCTGGACTTGGATTTCGTACAGATGGAATCATACAGCATGTATTCTTTTGTGTCTGCCTTCTTTAGTTCAACCTAATGTTTCTTAGAGTCATCCATGGTGTTGGATATGGTAGTTTGTTCCTTTTCATTAATGAGTAGTATTCCATTGTATGAATATACTACAGTTAATTTATACTTTCTTCTGTTGATGAACATGTGATAGTTTCCAGTTTTTAAGGATGCTATATGAACATTCTTGTACAAGGCATATTGTGGACATACGTTTTCATTTCTGGGTCACTGAGTAGAAATATATTTACCTTTATAGGAATCTGCCAGTTTTTCAAAGTGGTTATATCATTTTACATCCCCACCAACAGAGTGTGGTAGTTCCACTTATTCTCAGGTCCTCACCAACATTAGGTATTTTCAGCATTTTTTGTTTTATCCATTCTTTTCCATGTGAAATGGTATCTCATTATAGTTTTGATTTGCATTTCACTGAAGACTAATGATGTTAAACCTCTTTTAGTGTTCTATGAACGTCTTTTCAGTAACTGAGTTTTATTCTATGTCGTGGATATACTATATTCACCTTCTTAGCTAGGTCCTTCTCAGCTAGGTCTTTCCTGCCCACCCTACTTAATTTCTCCCCAGTATCTTACTCCAGAACAGTTACTCTGCGTCATCTTAAATTATCTCATATCTAACTTGTTTTTGTTGCTTATATATTTATTAGTATGTAAATGCCATAAGATTAGGAATTTAGCCTATCTTATTTACCACCATGATGCCAAGATCAGTGCTTGACACATAGGATTAACACAATACTTGTTGAATGAATTCTTTAACCTATAAAATATTATCTGATATTTCCCTGGGTATTTCCTGTTGCTTCTTTACACTCTTATGCCCATTCTGAATCCTCCTTCCCATATCAGTTGGGCAAATAAACATTTCTGGCTTTCAGGTTTCAAGGTAGATTTTTTTTTTTTTAACTCCCTGCAGGCTTGAGAGTTTATCTCTTCATTAGTGCTTTCTTATTTATCAAGACCACTTTAAAACAGAGGCCTGTATTAATGGCTCCACAAAAGAGGGTTAGTGGACAGGTTTCTGTGTTCAAGTACTAAATTAAGACCCCTTCCATGGAGAGCTCTAGATTACATGGACTATCCAGGGTTTAGGAGCACAACAGGACTAGAGACAAGGTCAGAAATAGAAGTGGAGTCAAGCCTGGAACCACAACAAGGAACACGGACGGAGAGTAAAAATCTGATTAAACCTGGAAATCTGGGCTTCCTAAAATTCCACTCATGAGTTGATATAGGATTATTTTAGATGCCACATGATTCATGAATGCTAACTCCCCTGTACTTTCTAACTGTAACTAGCTTAAGTAGATAGTCTTGAACACAGACCTCTAGAGAAGGTTTACCTTCTATTCCCATAAAAAGATGATTTTCCCTCAAATATACCTATTTCATACCCATGCAATTTTCTCCATTTCTACTGCTACCATCAGTCTTCACCACATCTCCTCTTACCCAAACCACTACAATCGCCTCCATTCCTTCTCCTGCCCCAATACAATCTGTTCTGAACGTATCTGCACAAATGCTCTCAAGATGTCATTCAGATCATGTCACTCTCCTGCTTACAGTCTTTCCAGGGCTTCCCACTGCACTTAGAACAAACTTCCCACGCCTTACTCTCACCTCTAAGTGTGGAAATAAACAAAGACCAGCCAAATGAGACAAATAAGGCGATTTATTCTGAGCCTGCTCTAGCAAGGGAGTCAGGCACCGTCACTTGCATTTTGGCAGAGACTCAAATGGGCAGAGGAGTGGGAAAGTTTCATAGCAGAACAAGGGAAGGCTTCGACATCTTGTTGAAGGCTGTGAGCATGGGAAAGCTACAGGCAGTCTTACTAAAAGAGAAGCATCCCATGCAATTGGTTAGGGGTGCATATTTGGCTTTCTCTGGTTGGCGCTTGATTGGAACAGGGAATTAAAAAAAAAATAGCTGTCAGTTATTAATCAAGTCCTGGCCATTTAGGGCTGATTATTTCAGGAGTTATCATTTAGCTTCTGGACTGTCACTGGAGATAGCAATCTGGCTTCCTGCAAGTCTGATTTATACCAGGCTGGCTTCCTGGATTGTTTATTATAGATAAGGGTTTGGTTTTCTGGGCAGATTGCTGCAGGTTGTGAGGTCAAAGTTTTTTTTTTGACTATGATCTGGCCATTGTATATTCAGCTTCTTCATGAATTCCCTGCCCTCTCTTATGGTGTTATGCCCCCTCTCCTCCTTTGCTCATGGGTACTGGCCAAAACATCTTCTGATAAGTCCACTAAAATTTCAAACTCAGCCCTGCCTCCCAGCCTTTGCGTATGCCTCTGGCATGGCTAACTCCTTCTCAGTCTTCATTTCTCAGCTTAAATCTAATTTCTTTAGACAGCTTTTCCCAGACCACTCTATTTAAATCAGTTTGCACCATCACTACTTTAGTAACTATTAACCCTTGTTTGTTTTCTTTATTTCATTTACAATTTTGTGATTATTCTTATTTATTTTCCTACTTTTATTTCATTTGTCTGCTCCACTGAACTGTAAGTTTTTGGAAGCAAGATACAGTTTTTGCCATTATATTTCCTGTACCTAACAGAGTGCCTAGAACAGAATAGGCCTTCAAGAGAAATGTGTTCAATGACTACTTAGTCTGCCTCTTTCACTTTTCCCAGCTTGCTTTTAAGACTAGTAAATTAGAAAGTTTTACATATGCTGTGGACTTTTGCAAGAATGAGAAATATCATGATGAACATAATTATTAAATATTACCAAACCAACAAGGCTAATATATTAAATTGGAGTTATTCTCATCCTTATGTAACATACAGATCATTATTTTTAAATCCAATTCTTCAAATACTCTAACAGAATTATAGTTCAAATCTATGTAACATGATGAAATTATTCTCTATAATTTGTGTTACTTAAAACTAATCCAAGATTTCCAGTGGAACAACAACAGAAACCACTAACAACAAAAACACTGTACAGAGGAAACAAAGAAGATGCATTAAAATTTAGTTCTGATTCGTAACATTTGGGTGAACTGATAAATGCCGAGCATACTGAAAATTGATAATGGACAGCAAATAACGTAGTGCCGTGCAGTACAAATACATTGGTAAAATCACATAGGTATTCATTAGCAGCAGGCACGTCAACATCTTCCGGTGATTCGTGTTCATCTTTAATGATAGCAAGAGCATTTGCTGCTGCTTCATATGAGTTTACGAATGGAGAAGGAGGGAGCCATTTTAATTACTTGGACACTAACCAAATAGGAGTCTACCTTATCATTTTACTTAATAATTAGAAACTCAAAAATGATCCCTGCTTAAATTACTCTTTCACATTAAACTGTCATTCTAAGAGAGGATGGTAAAACATGAGATTTTCCTCTTAAGTACAAATATCACTTAGGATACTGTGCTTTCTTAAGTCCAGAAATCAGGACACAGTTTGATGGACAACAAACAGAGGCACTGAAAAGTGAGGATCCTGTAAAAATGTGTTCCCATCATTTCTTCTTCCTTCTCGGACCAACTATGGACACACGGTAGGGAGGCATATTATCCTTGCCATTATTCAGTTGACCCAAGGAACAAGAAATCAAAATGTCTTTTGTAGTCTTTCAAGGGGATAAGGATTAGAGATGGGAGGGGTGAAAGCTACTGCCTTTATCGTCACACCTTTTAAAACTAGGAAATCCATTTAATGTTGCATGCATACTCCTAAATGGTGATTACCGTGAAGATGTATGACAAACGCATGCTAATGAGATAAGCCAACAGGGCAAAAAATATCCACTAATAATAAAAAATAATAATATTTTTTATTATTATAAAAAGAATATTAAAATATTATCCACTTTAATAATGCAATCATAAGAGAAAGAGTTTTAAGTAGATGTGGGAAATTATCATAAATGTCAAGACTCAAAAAATATAATAAAAAAGACTGATGTGTTTTATACATGCTAAATCACTGATGGGGATTTATTATCTACACAAGACTCCCAGCTGACAGTAAAACAGGCTTAGCACATAACAATAACTTTTGTAAAACATTACCGTTTAATTTTACATTTTTCTCTCCTTGTACACTGAGCTCATAAATCAAAAATTTTCCCATGCACTAAAAGGATATCAAATCTTTTGAAGGAGGTGTGAAAAGTATTTTGCTACTATTTGCATGAAAAAAAAGGAACAATTAGGTACTGGTTATTTTCATAAGCATCACATCTCAGGAATGAACACCAATATATCTATTATCAAGACTATGGTGAAAACTCTTGTGAAATCAGTGTTTTCCAGGATAAAGTTAAGTACAGGGAAAAAAGGGATTAGCTTTGTATTAAAAAGTTTAGACAGAAATAAAAATAGACATCACTGAAGCTTCCTCAGGAGAGGCCATAAAAATAACCTCAAAGGAATATAAGAGGGAAGTAAACCAAGCAAGTGTAGATTAGCTTGGGGAAGTAGACCATAACATTCTAGAGGGTTCAAAAAATTTCTGGAAGATAGAAATTGAGAAAAAGCATGTTAACTGCTGAGAAGAGAGCGAAGGGAGTTAGGAATGTGGCTAGGTTGGAGGCTGCAATAAGAGTAGCATGTAGTCCCCTTGCTTTTCCCTAGGGTCCCCAAGCTCAGATGCAGGTATTAAAAGAGGTAGGCTAAAGAGGAAGAGCCTACACCATTTTCCTTGCCTCCCCATATACAGAGCAACAGCAACCATGGTGGTTAATTTTCAGTCTAAGCAAATATATCAGAGAAATCCTCTCTAAACAGGTGGACTAAATCAACTAGAGAAAGCGAAGACTTTCCGTGTGAGTGTTGGCTCTTATTTTTATGAAAAAAAAGAAAGAAAATGTCCCAGAACCCTTGAAAGTCATAAATGTTAGACGAAAGGGGCCTTCTGAGTACCAAGCAGTTTCAATGAAGACAGACACACACCTTTTGCTTTTAGATTAAAAACTAAAATTTGTTCCAGGTTTGAGAAGAATAAATAAAATTATGATACATTTGAGGCCTGGCTAGCCACATAATAATGGATAGCCACCGGTTCTGGCTCCTGCAGCTTGGGCTATGTTGGAGGTTCATTCTGCACATTCACAGCATAATGCCGTGCTTGCCTTCTCCAGTGTAGCACTGTTGAGTGAAAGTATGTACATCTCCAATGTAGCACTGTTGAGTGAAAGTATTCATATGTTGAGTGAAAGTATCCCCCCCCCCAAAAAAAAAACTAATTCAAGGGTAAAAGTTAACCAGTCTTCAACTGACAAAGCCATTCCAACAGTAAGCATCAAATAACCTGACATAAGGACTACGACGGCTTCATAGCACCAACCAAGTCCAGAAATTCCCTTGGCTCTGTGTCATTTGTAAAATGGGATTTAAATCAGGAGAACATAGGATGCAGGCCATTATGGATTCTAGCTCATATAAAAGTAAGTTTTCAAGCAAAAATCAAAAAATAGTTTCATGAGCAATTATCTTATTATGAAAAGTGGCTCTTAGGCCATGAATTACCCAGAAATTCAAGGGTAAAGAAATGGGTCAGTACTTTCAAAGAACCGAGGAAAATTATTTTGAACTAGATTTCCAGACCAGTTATACTATCAATCAAATATGATTGCAAAGGCATTTTTAGATGTATAAAGACTCGAAAGTATTCTTGCCAAGACTGTTTCTGAGTTACCTGAAAACATATTGAAACAAGCAAACTCGGTCAAAATCAAGAAAGAGAAAATGTGAGATCTAAGAAATGCTAGAACTTATGTAGAAGTGCAGTGAATATAATCTCACAATCTTCAAAGTGGAATAAAAGTACAAAACACAACTGGTCAAAATTATATCAAGAAAATAGCACCAAAATAAAATCTTCAAAAAGAAAATTCTTGGGGCTTCTCTGGTGGCACAGTGGTTGAGAGTCCACCTGCCGATGCAGGGGACACAGGTTCGTGCCCCGGTCCGGGAAAATCCCACATGCTGCGGAGTGGCTGGGCCCGTGAGCCATGGCCGCTGAGCCTGCACATCCGGAGCCTGTGCTCCGCAACGGAAGAGGCCACAACAGTGAGAGGCCCGCGTACCGCAAAAAAAAAAAAGAAAACTCTTGGGATAAATACTATTCTGTAGATAGAATGAGTAAGAGACTAGAAGTGATATGGTGCATAGGTATTATTTTTCTTTCAACAAGAAGAAATGAAAGGCAATTAGAAACTTCAGGGAAATCCACCTGGGAGCATGTGCAAACACACACACATATAGTGAAGAATACATGGCATGATTTTCAGGTTCTCATGGTGTGTAAGAAAGGTAACTCATTTGTACCGTAAGGCTAGAAACAATATTTTTCAAGTTGTACAAGGGTCATGATTTTGGATCAATTGAGAAAAATATAATCCAGTATTTCATAGAATAACATTTATATAGGAAAATAGTTAAATGCCATTTATTATCAACTTTCAGAATCAAACTATAGAGAAAGAATAGACAACTTAAGACACAGAATTTAAAGGCCATCATCCTTGATACTATAAAAAATAAAAGGTATAGCTGTCAACTGCTAGAGGCAAATTGGATGAGATAGATGAAGGCAATAGTAGAGGAAAAAAAAATCTCAACTTACTAAGAAGTCAAAATAAACTGTTGAAATGTAATAAAATAAGAAACCATGCTTTTGAGTATATTATTTAAAATTACAGCATAATCAATAAAATAACTGAAAATAATAACAACTTAGAGTAAGGAGTGGAAATAGTACATAAAGGTGACAAACTAAGAAAGAGTTTTGAAGACCAAAATAGACAAATGGGACACTGTTGCTCTTATTTTTAAGCTACTGCATCAGACCCCTCTTCTGCATAGCCTAACAGATTCTTGGCCTTACCTTTGTTTCCAGCCATGGCCATAGTGATCATTTTGTACAGACCTCAACTCATTTCACACTGATGGTTCCTTAACCAAGTGCACACCACCTCCAATGGCTTTCTCTCTATACTCCAGGGTATCTTATGATGCTGCTGCAGAATGCCATACCACTGGAAAGCCCTCCCATGCATCAATGTGCACCCTGCAGAGTTTGGAATTCAATGGTCAAATGCTTCTCCAGTCCATCCTTGGGCAGATCATCCTGAGAAGCATTCTACACACTCCTAAGATCTTTGTGTGATCGAGCTGCAGTTGCCCATGGTTGGGACAAACTCAATAACACCCCTTAGCAATAACTTTTCTTCTTTCCTTTTTAATTTTTCCCACTCTCTCTCTTCTCTGCACAATCACCTCCCAAATAAACTACCTTCCCAAAGGCCCTTATCTCAGAACCAACCGACAAGGTAAACACAGACTAAGACATCTCTTCTACATCCCTTGGTTTCTGTTTGTTTGCTTTTTACCATATGCAGTCATTAATTTTATTTTAAAATTCTTATGAGTATTCACATTACTTGCTGTAGATCATGCATTCCTCTCATAATTATCACATGTGAAGATTTTTAATTTTTCTTCTCTGGTTCATTGACAATTGCTACTATGCACTAGTCACTCACTATGTGCTTAAAATGATTTCTCATGTCAAGAAAGATGCTACATCTAGAATCACAGCAGAGAATAACAATGAACATATAAAATTCTAGTCAATGGAGTATCAAACTGGGAAATACAAAGACAAGAAATACAATTTAGAACTGACAACATTCCCACGGTGATTGAGCCTGAATCTCTTTCTTCTTTTTGTAAAACAGCACAATAATGTTTACTTCTCAAGAAACTGAAATTAGTTTTTAATGATTTTCAAGTACTTCTTGAGGGCTTAAGCGCTGAGATTTCACCATGTATTATATATTTAAACAATTCACAGTTCTCAAAAGACTGAAGTGAATAGGAAGGGCCCTGAGCAAAGTATCAGAAGATAGGAATCCTTAATTCACCTCCACCCCATTTTTATTATAATATTGAGGAGAAGAATTTAAACCTTTTGAACCTCAGTTTCCTCATCTTTAAAGTAAAGATAATGTTAGCTCTGCCAAATATCAGGAGTTATTATTACAGGTTAATAAGCAAATATGTACAAAAGCTCTTAGGAAACTATCAAGTACACTGCAGAATCAGGGCGTTACCATATCTCTGGGAAGTGGATGGCAACAATCAGTGAGAGAGAAAAAAGCCTCCATTAATAGAATGTCCAAATTGAAAAGTTTTGAAGCTGAGTCCCCATGGGCAATTCCTGGGTGTTCTAAAGCCAACTTTAGACAAGCAAAAGAGCTGCCCCAGGGGCAGCCAACAAAAGTACCTTGTTTGCTATCATATTGTTTTGAAAAAATGTGAATTGCTTTCTAACACTTAATGAAAGTTAACCTAAGAATCTAAACTTTCGGCTTCCCTGTAAAAGCTAGGAAATGTGGCCACCTGGCCTGTGTTCTGAAATGTCACTATTCCCAGAGGTGAGTAAGTTCTTTTCCCCTTGGATGAGGTACAAACCCTCTAATCTGCCACAGTCCCTTCTTCCTTCTACCTCACACCTGGCCCACTTCACTTATTTAGATTATTGATTTTGTCTCTGTAGCAGTTGAGTTTGAAGCTGATGTTCTAGCATTGGGTGAAAAGATAGATAAATGTTCTCCCAATTATATTGAAAAAGAAAACTTTGCAGCTTGGAAGATAAGGACTTAGAGCTAAGGAGGAGAGAAGGGGGATGTTAGAGGTTCTTGAAATATAGTCAGACAGTAAAGCTGGAATAGAAGACCAGAGAAAATTCCCTGCTGGATGGAATACCATAACGATTTTCAATACCAGGCATTACTAATGTTAATTTTCCCGTTGCTTTATCTGGTGTGCTATTCTGTGATGTGATATAAGCCTGTGCCAAATACGGCACCTATATAGGGCACTGCTAGTTGTTACCCAAATTGTTTACCCCAACATTAAAAAGAACTCTTAAGGGTCTTTTTGGGGGGTGGGGGTGGGGAATTCCTTTCCAGCTTTATTAAGACATAATTGACACGTAACCTTATGTAAGCTTAAGGTGTACAGTGTGATGATTTTATATACACATATACTGTGAACACTTTACCACAAGAAGGTTAATTAACACATCCTTCGTCTCACATAATTACTATTTTGCTATTGTTGGTGTTATGGTAAGAGCATTTAAGATTTACTCTCTTAGCAACTTTTAAGTACACAGACCAGTACTGTTAACGGTAGTCACCAAGTTGTATACTATATCCCCCAAACTCATTCCTCTTATAACTGGAAGGTTTTACCCTTTGACCAACATTTCCCCATTTCTACCATCCCCTAGTCCCTGGCAACTACTATAATTGCTGCTATGACTTTGGAATCTTCAGACTCCACATATAAGGGAGATCATAATTTGTCATTTTCTGTCTGACTCATTTCACTTAGCATAATGCCCTCAAGGTCCATCTCTGTTGTCACAAATAGGATTCCCTTTTTTTCATGGTGCAATAATATTCCATTGTATATATAGCACTGCTTTATCCATTTATCCATCCATAAACACATAGGTTGTTTTCATATCTTGGCTATAGTGAATAACACTACAATAACCTGGGGAGGCAAGGGAAGAGAGATCTCTTCATGATCCTCATTTCATTTTCTTTGGACATATACCCAGAAGTGGAATTGCTGGATCATATGGTAGTTCTTTTTTAAATTTTTTGAGGAACCTCCACAATGTTTTCCATAGTGGCTGCACCAACTTATAGCCCCACCAACAGTACACAACAGTCTCAGATGGATTACTGTTAATTCTTCTTTAAATGTTTGATAGAATTTATTTGGGAAGCCAAATAAAAAATCCTCGGATTTTCTTATTTGGGAGGGTTTTGATTATTGATTCAATACTTAACACATTATTGCTCTGCTCAGATTTTCTATTTCTTCATGATTCCATCTTGGTCAGTTGTGGGTCTCTAGGAATTTATCCATCTTTTCTATGTTGTCCAATTTGTTGGTGTATATATAATTGTTCATAGTAGTCTCATAATCCTTTGTATTTCTGCGGTATCAGTTGTGGCATCTCCTCTTTCATTTATAATTTTATTTATTCAAGTCCTCTTTCCTTTTTTCCAAGTAAGTCTAACTAAATGTTTGTCAATTTTATTTATCTGTTCAAAAAACCAACTCTTAGCTTTATTGATCTTTTCCATTATTTTTATTCTCTATTTCATTTATTTCCACTCTGATCTTTGTTATCACCTTCTTTCTGATAACTTTGGTCTTCATTTTCTCTTTTTTTTCTAATTCCTTGTAAACTTCGGTTGTCTATTTGAGATTTTTTTTAAAGGTTTTCTCTTTAATTAATTAATTTATTTATTTTGCATGCATTGGGTCTTCATTGCTGTGTACAGGCTTTCTCTAGGGGCTACTCTTCATTGCGGAGCACGGGCTTCTCACTGCAGTGGCTTCTCTTGTTGCGGAGCACAGGATCCAGGCGCGTGGGATTCAGTAGTTGTGG
Organism: Neophocaena asiaeorientalis asiaeorientalis; assembly: GCF_003031525.2. NCBI lineage: Eukaryota > Metazoa > Chordata > Mammalia > Artiodactyla > Phocoenidae > Neophocaena > Neophocaena asiaeorientalis. Next base: position 2,799,305 of record NW_020174442.1, on the reverse strand, counting down.
TGCAAGGGCTTAGTTTCTCTGTGGCATGTGGGATCTTCCTGGACCAGGGTTTGAACCTGTGTCCCCTGCGTTGGCAGGTGGATTTTTTTTTTCAGGAGATGCTAATTAATTTCATTCATGTCTTTTTTCTAACATCTTTATTGGAGTATAATTGCTTTACAATGGTGTGTTAGTTTCTGCTTTATAACAAAGTGAATCAGTTATACATATACATATATCGCCATATCTCTTTCCTCTTGTGTCTCCCTCCCTCCAACCCTCCTTATCCGACCCCTCTACGTGGTCACAAAGCACTGAGCTGATCTCTCTGTGCTATGTGGCTGCTTCCCACTAGCTATTTTACGTTTGGTAGTGTATATATGTCCATGCCACTCTCACACTTTCTCCCAGCTTACCCTTCCTCCTCCCCATATCCTCAAGTACATTCTATAGTAGGTCTGAATCTTTATTCCCATCTTGCCCCTAGGTTTTTCATGACCATTGTTTTTTCTTCGATTCCATATATATGTGTTGGCATGCAGTATTTGTTTTTCTCTTTCTGACTTACTTCACTCTGTATGACAGACTCTAGGTCCATCCACCTCACTACAAATAACTCAATTTCGTTTCTTTTTATGGCTGAGTAATATTCCATTGTATATATGTGCCACATCTTCTTTAACCATTCATGTGTTAATGGACACTTAGGTTGCTACCATGCCCTGGCTATTGCAAATACAGCTGCAATGAACATTGTGGTACATGACACATTTTGAATTATGCTTTTTCCCAGGGTATATGCCCAGTAGTGGGATTGCTGGGTCGTATGGTAGTTCTTTTTTAAATTTTTTAAGGAACCTCCATATTGTTCTCCATAGTGGCTTTATCAATTGACATTCCCACCAACAGTGCAGGAGGATTCCCTTTTCTCCACACCCTCTCCAGCATTTATTGTTTGTAGATTTTTTTGATGATGGCCATTCTGACCAGTGTGAGATGATATCTCATTGTAGTTTTGATTTGCATTTCTCTAATGATTAATGATGTTAAGCATTCTTCTTTCATGTGTTTGCTCGCAATCTGTATATCTTCTTTGGAGAAATGTCTATTTAGGTCTTCTGCCCATTTTTGGATTGGATTGTTTGTTTTTTTGATATGGAGCTGCATGAGCTGCTTGTAAATTCTGGAGATTAATCCTTTGTCAGTTGCTTCATTTGCAAATCTTTTCTCCCATTCTGAGGGTTGTCTTTTCATCTGCTTTATGGTTTCCTTTGTTGTGAAAAAGCTTTGAAGTTTCATGAGGTCCCATTTGTTTATTTTTGTTTTTATTTCCATTTCTCTAGGAGGTGGGTCAAAAAGGATCTTGCTGTGATTTATGTCATAGAGTGTTCTGCCTGTGTTGTCCTCTAAGAGTTTAAGGTACCTGGTCTTACATTTAGGTCTTTAATCTGATTGAGTTTATTTTTGTGTATGGTGTAAGGTGTTCTAATTTCATTCTCTTACATGTAGCTGTCCAGTTTTTCCAGCACCACTTATTGAAGAAGCTGCCTTTTCTTCACTATGTATTCCTGTCTCCTTTCTCAGAGATAAGGTGACGATATGTGCGTGAGTTTATCTCTGGGCTTTCTATCCTGTTCCATTGATCTATCTTTCTGTTTTTGTGCCAGTACCATACTGTCTTGATTACTGTAGCTTTGTAGTATAGTCTGAGGTCAGGGAGTCTGATTCCTCCAGCTCCATTGTTCTTTCTCAACATTGCTTTGGCTATTCGGGGTCTTTTGTGTTTCCATACAAATTGTGAAATTTTTTTGTTCCAGTTTTGTGAAAAATGCCAGTGGTAGTTTGATAGGGATTGCATTGAATCTGTAGATTGCTTTGGGTAGTAGAGTCATTTTCACAATGTTGATTCTTCCCATCCAAGAACATGGTATATCTCTCCATCTATTTGTATCATCTTTAATTTCTTTCATCAGTGTCTTATAATTTTCTGCATACAGGTCTTTTGTCTCCTTAGGTAGGTTTATTCCTATGTATTTTATTCTTTTTGTTGCAATGGTAAATGGGGGTGTTTTCTTAATTTCACTTTCAGATTTTTCATTATTAGTGTATAGGTATGCAAGAGATTTCTGTGCATTAATTTTGTATCCTGCTCCTTTACCAAATTCATTGAATAGCTCTAGTAGTTTTCTGGTAGTCTTTAGGATTATCAATGTATAGTATCATGTCACCTGCAAACAGTGACTGCTTTACTTCTTCTTTTCTGATTCAGATTACTTTTATTTCCATTTCCTCTCTGATTGCTGTGGCTAAAACTTCCAAAACTATGTTGAATAAGAGTGGTGAGAGTGGGCAACCTTGTCTTGTTCCTGACCTTAGTGGAAATGGTTTCAGTTTTTCACCATTGAGAACGATGTTGGCTGTGGGTTTATCATAAGTGGTCTTTATTATGTTGAGGTAAGTTCCCTCTATGCCTACTTTCTGGAGCCTTTTTATGATAAATGGGTGCTGAATTTTGTCAAAAGCTTTCTCTGCATCTATTGAGATGATCATATGGTTTTTCTCCTTCAATTTGTTAATATGGTGCATCACATTGATTGATTTGCCTATATCGAAGATTCCTTGCATTCCTGGAATAATAGGATAGGAGTTAGCTCTTCTCTAAATGTTTGATAGAATTTGCCTGTGAAGCCATCTGGTCCTGGGCTTTTCTTTGTTGGAATATTCTTAATCACAGTCTCAATTTCAGTGCTTGTGATTGGTCTGTTTATATTTTTCTGTTTCTTCCTGGTTCAGTCTCAGAAGGTTGTGCTTTTCTAAGAATGTGTCCATATCTTTGAGGTTGTCCATTTTACTGGCATATAGTTGCTTGTAGTAATCTCTCATGATCCTTTGTATTTCTGCAGTGTCAGTTCTTACTCCTTTTTCATTTCTGATTCTATTGGTTTGAGTCTACTCCCTTTTTTTCTTGATGAGTCTGGCTAATGGTTTATCAATTTTTTTATCTTCTCAAAGAACTAGCTTTTAGTTTTATTGATCTTTGCTATAGTTTCCTTCCTTTCTTTTTATTTCTGATCTAATCTTTATGATTTCTTTCCTTCTGCTAACTTTGGGGTTTTTTTGTTCTTCTTTCTCTAATTGCTTTAGGTGTACTGGTAGGTTGTTCATTTGAGATGTTTCTTAATGTAGGATTGTATCGATATAAACTTCCCTCTTAGAACTGCTTTTGCTGCACCCCATAGGTTTTACATCGTCGTGTTTTCATTGTCATTTGTTTCTAGGTATTTTTTTATTTAATCTTTGATTTATTCAGTGATCTCTTGCTTCTTAAGTAGTGTATTGTTTCGGCTCTATATGTTTGTATTTTTTACAGATTTTTTCCTGTAATTGATATCTAGTCTCATAGCACTGTGGTCAGAAAAGATACTTGATATGATTTCAATTTTCTTAAATTTACCAAGGTTTGATTTGTGACCCAAGATATGATCTATCCTGGAGAATATTCTATGAGCACTTGTGAAGCAAGTGTATTCTGTTGTTTTGGAATGGAATGTCCTATAAATATGAATTAAGTCATCTTGCTTAATGTATCATTTAAAGCTTATGTGTCCTTATTTATTTTCATTTTGGATGATCTGTTCATTTGTGAAAGTAGTTCCCATCTAGAGAATTTTTAATTTCATTTATTGTGTTGTTCATCACTGTTTATTTGCTCTTTAGTTCTTCTAGGTCCTTGTTAAATGTTTCTTGTATTTTCTCCATTCTATTTCCAAGATTTTGGATCTTTACTATCATTATTCTGAATTCTTTTTCAGGTAAACTGGCTATTTCCTCTTCAGTTGTTAGGTCTGGTGGGTTTTTACCTTGCTCCTTCATCTGGTGTGTGTTTCTCTGTCTTCTCATTTTGCTTAACTTACTGTGTTCGGGGTCTCCTTTTCACAGACTGCAGGTTCGTAGTTGCCATTGTTTTCGGTGTCTGCTCCCTGTGGCTAAGGTTGGTTCAGTGGGTTGTGTAGGCTTCCTGATGGAGGAGACTAGTGCCTGTGTGCTGGTGGATGAGGCTGGATCTTGTCTTTCTGGTGGGCAAGTCCGTGTCTGGTGGTGTGTTTTGGGGTGTCTGTGGCCTTATTATGATTTTAGGCAGGCTCTCTGCTAATTGGTGGGGTTGTGTTCCTGTTTTGCTAGTTGTTTGGCATAGGATGTCCAGCACTGGAGCTTGCTGGTCGTTGAGTGGAATTGGGTCTTGGCATTGAGATGGAGATATCTGGGAGATTTTCGCCATTTGATAGTATGTGGAGCTGGGATGTCTCTTGTGGACCAACATCCTGAACTTGGCTCTCCCACCTCAGAGGCACAGCCCTGACCCCTGGCTGTAGCACCAAGACCCTGTCATCCACACAGGTCATAATAAAAGGGAGAAAAAGAAAGAAAGAAAAGAAAAGAAAAAAAAGAAAAAGAAAGAAAGAAAGAAAGGAGGGAGGGCG
>NW_020174442.1:2754007-2794833 GCF_003031525.2 Neophocaena asiaeorientalis asiaeorientalis | reverse complement strand
GCATTGGCAGGCAGACTTTCAACCACTGCGCCACCAGGGAAGCCCAGAAAAATAATTATTTAAAAAAAAAATTTTAAGTAATAAGAAAGAAAGAGAGAACAACCAAACAAATTCACCAATGATAACAAGCACTGAAAACTATACTAAATAAAAACCAAAACAAACAAACAAAAAAAACCGACAGACAGAACCCTAGGACAAATGGTAAAAGCAAAGCTACACAGACAAAATCACACACAGAAGTATACATATACACACTCACAAAAAGAGAAAAAGGGAAGAAATATATATATATATCGTCTCTCCCAAAGTCCACTGCCTCAATTTTGGGATGATTCATTGTCTATTCAGGTATTCCACAGATGCAGCGTACATCAAGTTGATTGTGGAGATTTAATCTGCTGCTCCTGAGGCTGCTGGGAGGGATTTCCCTTTCTCTTCTGTGTTTGCTCAGCTCCTGGGGTTCAGCTTTGGATTTGGCCCCACCTCTGCGTGTAGGTCGCCGGAGGGCATCTGTTCTTCACTCAGACAGGACGAGGTTAAAGGAGCAGCTGACTCGGGGGCTCTGGCTCACTCAGGCCACGTGGAGGGAGGGGTACGGAGTGTGGGGCGAGCCTGTGGTGGCAGAGGCCGGCATACGTTGCACTAGCCTGAGGCACGCCGTGTGTTCTCCTGGGGAAGTTGTCCCTGGATCACAGGACCTTGGCAGTGGCAGGCTGCACAGGGTCCCAGGAGGGGAGGTGTGGATAGTGGCCTGTGCTTGAACACAGGCTCTTGGTGATTGCAGCAGCAGGCTTAGCATCTCATGCCTGTCTCTGGGGTCCACACTGATAGAAGCAGCTCGCGCCCGTCTCTGGAACTCCTTTAAGCGGCACTCTTAATCCCCTCTCCTCACGCATCAGGAAACAAAGAGGAAAGAAAACGTCTCTAGCCTCTTAGGCAGCTCCAGACTTTTTCCCGGACTCCCTCCTGGTTAGCTGTGGCGCACTAGCCCCCTTCAGGCTGTGTTCACACAGCCAACCCCAGTCCTCTCCCTGGGATCCAACCTCCGAAGCCCGAGCTTCAACTCCCAGCCCCCACCCATGCCAGCGGGTGAGGAGACAAGCTCTCTGGCTGGTGAGTGCTGGTCGGCACTGATCCTCTGTGTGGGAATCTCTCCACTTTGCCCTCTGCACCCCTGTTGCTGCGCTCTCCTCCATGTCTCTGAAGCTTCCCCCCTCCACCACCTGCAGTCTCCACCCACAAAGGGCCTTCCTAGTGTGTGGAAACTTTTCCTCCTTCACAGCTCCCTCCCACTGGTGCAGGCCCTGTCCCTATTCTTTTGTCTCTGTTTTTTCTTTTTTCTTTTGCCCTACCCAGGTACGTGGGGAGTTTCTTGCCTTTGGGGAGGTCTGAGGTCTTCTGCCAGCATTCAGTAGGTGTTCTGTAGGAGTTGTTCCATGTGTACATGTATTTCTGATGTATTTGTAGAGAGGAAGGTGATCACGGCTTACTCTTCCGCCATCTTGAAGCTCCTCTGGCAGGCGGATTCTTAATCACTGAGCCACCAGGGAAGTCCGAGATCTTTTTTTTTAACGTAGACATTTATCCCTACAAACTTCCCTGTTTGAAAAGCTTTTGCTGTATCCCATAAGTTTTGGTATGTTGTGTCTCCATTTTCTTTTGTTTAAAGGTATTTTTAATTTTCCTTTTGATTTCTTCTTTGACCCATTTGTTCTTCAGAGTATGTAGTATAATTTCTACATATTTGTGAATTTTTCAGTTTTTCTCCTGTTGTTAAGCTCTAGATTCATACCACTGTGATTGGAAAATTGATGTGACTTCAACCTTCTTAAATTTGTTAAGCCTTGTTTTGTGACCTAACATATAGTCTATTCTGGCGAATGTTCTGCATGTGCTTGAGATAAATGTGTATTCTGCTGTTGCTGGACGAAATGGAACTCATAGTTTTAAATTTAGTACATGGTCACCCAGAAGAAATATTTCCCAGTTTTACTTGCAGCTAGGTATGGCCATGGGCCTAGGTTCGAGCCAGTAGAATTTGAGGGAAAGTAAAATGTTTACCTTTTGGGATATAACTTGAAAGGGAAGGAAGGTATTTTATCCTCCTACTTTCCCTCTATCCTGATGCCCAGGGTGTGGATGTAATAGTAAGTTATACTGGACTACAACAACAAGGCTAACACGTTATAGATGGTGGAGTCATGAGATAGAAGGAAGTTGGGTCCCTGGATGACCTTTTGAAGTGGAGCCAACATGCCAGACTCAGGCCATCAGCCTCCAGATTTTTACAGAGCAAGAGAAATGAAATTTCATGATATTTAGGACACTGTTAATGTGGGTGTCTCTTACACATATCCGAATCTATATCCTAACTAATATATCCTGAAAATCTTCAATAAAGTCTGGCTACACTATAGGCTTGAGTTGGGGACACATTATAGAAGGAAAGGATTGAAGAGATGCCCAGCAGACTCTGCACAGAGGCAAGTCAGGTGGCGTAGCTCTTGCATCAGAAAAAGCAACACTCACAGCCAAAGATGAGCGTCTGCACTCCAAATGCCTACAGATGTTGGGTCTTCCACCTTTTAGACAAGAGTTTGAATAAAAATTATTTAGGGGCTTCCCTGGTGGTGCAGTGGTTGAGAGTCTGCCTGCCGATACAGGGGACGCGGGTTTGTGCCCTGGTCCGGGAAGATCCCACATGCCGCAAAGCGGCTGGGGCCGTGAGCCATGGCCGCTGAGCCTGCGTGTCCGGAGCCTGTGCTCCACAACGGGAGAGGCCACAGCAGTGGGAGGCCCGCATACCACACACACACACACACAAAAATTATTTAGGTTCCAAGGACAAAGTGATTCAGCACACTGAAGTTGTGGGGGATATGTGAGCAGAACACACCTATATGCTACATACATACACATACACACACATGCATGCACACAGTGTGCTTGTGTACACATGAAATGACATCTATTCGTAACAGAAAAAAAAAATACCTACAAATGGAGCTTTTTTTCAATAGGGAATAGTCTCAGGAAAAAAAATTCTGCCCACAAAATGGCATTACAACTTCCCTATTCAATAACATTACTTTTAAAAATTAGGCTATGATTTGAATTCTATAGTGAAATATAATTCTGAGATTTCTAAAGCAAAATGGAGAATTATAGCTCTAGGGACAAAGAATGCTACCTAATTTTTATATATTTTGTTGAAGATAATACTCTGGTGATTTTCAAGACAAAACACTTAAAAGTAATAAATTGAAGTTCATTGCATCCTATTAATTTTGTTTTGCAAGGACAATGGAATCTGCTGTATTAAATTATTCATTAAATACATCTTAATTTACTCACTTTGCTTTGTATCTATATTACGTCTTTGGATGTTTTCACTTTAATTATTAAAATATCCCTTGTGAGGTTCATTGTAATTGCTATTATCCTGGCATCATTCTATAGAATGGAAATAAAAATATGGGTAAATAGAAGATGATAATGCTTCGTGTTGTAACATCAAAACTACAAAAGCCCAGTAACAGTAATCCGTCCAGATGTACATAATTATTCCATGCCTCACATTCACATTATATTGGGACATTCCACTAAACACTTGAACAGTTTCTCAGACCATGAAAAAACTTCATGATGAAACACAATGGAGCTATGGTTGGAGCACAGTGCAGTTAGACTTTGGACTCTGAAAAACTATATTTCTTGTTTTACAGTCTCTTATTGACACTCTTACAGTCTCCTCACTGGCATGTCAATGACTCCCTTCCCAAGACCACTGCTTCACAGCCGCACAAACGTTTAAATGCTACCTTTGACAGTGAAGAGTTAGAGGGATCAGTCTAGAAGGAGCAAAAGGAGAAAACTGGCCACTTAGGAGATGTTCCAGGTCTCAGATTCCCATAAGGTAGAGGCAAAGGAGACCTAAGATTTTCATTACAATTGTCCTGCCAAGGGCAGGAAATGAGACAAATTCCTGGAAGACAGTTTATCCAAGATTGGAGAAGAGTTCATCCGACAAGAATACCCCTTTGCCAAACTTTGTGCACTGTTGGTAGAAATGTAAATTAGTACAGCCACTATGGAAAACAGTATGGAGGTTCCTCAAAAAATTAAAAATAGAACAACCAACAATCCCACTTCTGAGTATATATCCAAAGGAAATAAAATCAAAACAGATGCACTCCCATGTCCATTGTAGCATTATTTACAATAGCCAAGATAAAGAAAAAACCTAAGTGTCCCCCAATGGAAAAATGGATAAAGAAGATATGAGATATATACATATATAGTGGAATATTACAATCATGAAAAAGAAGGGAATCCTGCCATTTGTGACATGGATGGACCCTGAGGACATGATGCTAAGTGAAACAAGTCAGAGAAAGACAGATACTATGTGATATCACTTATATATGCAGTCTAAAAATGGTGAACTCATAGGAATAAAGAGAAGAATGGTGGTTACCAGGAGGCGGGGTGGGGCAGGGGAAAGGGAGAGGGGTAAGGTAGATGCTGATCAAAGGATACAAACATGCAGTTAGAAGGTGAATAAGTTCTGAGAGCTTAATGCACAGTACTGTGATTATAATTAACAGTATTTATTGTATACTTGAAAATTGTTAAAAGAACAAATATTAAGTGTTCTCACTATAAAACAGAAATGGTGATATGTGATGTGATGGAGGTGTTAGCTAATGTTACAGTGGTAATCATACTGTAATATATATGTGTATGTACACCTTAAATTTATACAATGTTATATGTCAATTATATCTCAATAAAGATGGAAGAGGAAAAAAAGAACACCCCTGTGCCACTTTCTTTCCTGAATCCAACGTTAAATAGAAGGTAGAAAAACAGTAATCCTAGCATTCAATGATTCTAGGATTTCCAAAACACTCCCTCTTTATACCATTCCAGCCTTCCTGAAATTCATTTCCACATCAGTATTATAGAGCGCTAAGTTAAAATATGAAATTATACATATTGGTGAAGAAAGAATTTAAAGGATCTTATTTGTATTTACACTGATACTAAAATATGGTCACAAAGGGTAAAAAAGATTCTAAAATATTTCCCAAGGAGTTTTATACTCTTTTCTTCTATTTTCCACTCTTTTCTTCTATTATGTCATACAACGTTTTAACTTCTAAATATGCTTTTAAAACTTTTACTTTCATCCAACCAATTCAATTTTTAAAAATTAATCCATGGATCATTTCAAAATAAGATAAGAAAAAGATTAATATGACAGATTCTATTTTACTCCTCAGTTCTTTGTTGCAATTTTAGTTTATCTATGAAAAAGGCAATATCTAGACAAACTTACTAATAGACACACATAAAATTTATTAGCGCTTAAATGTCTACAGTTTGCTCTCCCTTAAAGGAGCTAATGAACAATTAAATAACACGCTGGAGATGGAGGAAATGGTCACTTCGGGAGGAATATTGACACTGGATAATCAAGACTCACTCCTGGGGTGAAGATAATGTTTCTAACTCAGGGAAAGTGTACAAAGAGGCTTGATACCGAAACAAATATTAACCTTCTATGATCCATAGAGTGAACCTGCCTTCCTGTATATTTTCAGTAACCTACTCTTTCCCCATTGCTAAAAATTAGGCATGAACTCTTCCTTGCCCTGTTCTTCACTGCTCATCTCCGAAGCGATATTTTGATATTTTCCTTAATGCTAATTCTCCCTCAAAGAGGAACTTTAAAAATAATTCTTACTCTCATGTAGTGCTGCTCTGTCCAGAAAAGTGTAAAGGGGAAAACACTATAGGAAAATAAAGTTTAGGGTTTCAGCGACAGTCACACCTTTTCTTAATTTCTCTTTAGGTTATAAACTCCTTAAGAAAAGAACAATGTCTTTTCCATGCCTGTAAAATCCCTTGAGTAATAGCATAATGTCTGCCTCTCAATGGATACATTTCTTTCAGTTTAGGAACTTCTTAGAATCTTAAAGACATTTTCTTTTACTACAACTATAACCATCTCTTCTCTTTAATGTTAACAGACAAATGTAATTTTAAAGCTTCTTTTACATGGATATTTTAGGAGAAAATATGATAACCTATGCAGAAACAATAGGTCTAATACTATGTAAAATAATCCAGTCTCTTTGCCATTCTCAATAGAATCCTAGACTTTTTATTCCTCCTTGCCCCCACACACAAAAAAAGAAAGAGAAAAAAGGAGAAGGTCTTTTCAAATTATGCGTTTGTGTTTGTGCACCACCCACAAGGAATACATCTCGTAATTGCTAACATAACTCTTTCATGATCTAAAATTTGAGTTGACGCTGCTGGGTTCAGAGTCAGTTCCTAGGGAGTCTGTATAATACCCTCAGATAGAACAAGTTGAATAAACCTTCCCACTTTAAGAAAATGTACACATAAAAGAGCTATATTAAAATGTCTGAACTATAAATTCAGCACTGTGATTTATTTTGAGATCATTAGCAGAAAATATTACACCATCATGTCAATAATGTAACTAGTTAATATATTTTGTAACCAAGATCTAGAATTTTAAGTAAAAAAAATCCAGCGTATTTTCCTCTTTCTCTTTTTCTATTCATTATCTTTGAATGTAATACGGATTGAAAAGAACTTTATGGGGCACAAACCCTAAAATAATTGTTTATCTTGGTATTTGAATTTCTCATTTTTATTTAATGAAATAAGTAGGGTATGATAATCCCAAGAATAAATTCCATTTCCAAATTATTTGACATGCTGCTACATAGCAAACTTAAGATTGTCAAATGAAAAAAAAAGCAATAAAACTAACACAACATTGTAAATCAACTATACTCCAATGAAATTTTTTTTAAAGCAATATACAAGAAAGACTTTATATTGGAAAAAGTATGCTGAATGCAAATAAGCTATAGAAGGACATGGACACAGGAGGCAGTGATAAAAAGCTTAGAAACACTCACGTATTTCGCCATTAAGTACAGACCCTGCAGCCCCAGGATGACACTCATTGCTTTTCGCAACATTCCTTAAGCTAAGAGGTAGCTCTTTCTGGTCATAAAATCCTCAAGAGCAGGAACAGTATCTTTTCCACATGATGTAAAATCCCTTGAGTAATAACATCAACCTCTGATAATATTATTATGGTTAATAATTTACTTTATGTGAATTATTCAATTTTCACAGTAACTCTATAAGATACTACTTAAACCCACTTTGTCGATGAGGAAATACACCCCAAGAGGTTAAATGATTTCTCCAAGATAATACACAGTCAGTAAGTATCAGGGCTGGGATCCAAATCCAGACATTCTGAGTCCCAAGCCCTACTTATTTGAAATAATTATATTTTGCTTATCAAATACGAGAGCCCTCTTCCTGTTTTGCAGACTCTTTGCCACCTTCTTGCTGTATCCTCACATGGCAGGAGAAGGGGGAAAAGAGAGAGAGACTGAGAGAGAGAGACAGACAGAGAGGAAGAGGAAGAGAGGCTGGGGAGGGGAGAGAGATCTTGTGTCTCTTCCTCTTTTTAGAAGGGCATTAATTCCATCATGAGGGCCCCATCCTCATGACCTAATCTAACCCTGATCACCTCCTAAAGGACCCACCTCTAAATACCATCACACTGGGGACTGAGCCTTCAGCATATGAATTTCAAGGACACAAACATTTAATCTATAATACTCTCCTTGTCCTTTCTAAACACCTAGAAGCGGATCCAATCCACACAGAAAAGGAAGAGGAGTAGGAGAAAATTAGTTAAAAGCTACACTTTATTGAATACCCAGGTAGTGTGCTAAGCACTTTACATAAATTACCTTTAATCCACGTACCAGCTCTGAAAGATAAGACTTTCATGCCTATTTTATGGAAGAGGAAACTGAGTTTCAAGCAGATCAATCCTTCTGTTAAGGTCACTCATCTATCAAGCACTGGATCTAGTATTCAAACGCAAATCTGACCGACTTTAAACAGCAGGCTTTCTGGTGGAGATGACTGTGAGACAGGTGAGCCTTCCTTGGATCTTTAAATCTACTGCACAGGCTTGTCCCCTCCTCACCACCAGCCCAACACTGAACCTACACTTAATGAACATCCTCAAGACATCAAAAAGTCCCGGTCGGTAGGAAGTCGGGGGTTTGAAACCTCATAGTGAATCGCCTGAAATTGCATGAAGTACTTCAAGTGGGTGGCAAACACAGACAGCTCCCTAGTGGAACTTTTCATGGGTCCAGAGAACAGTTATCCTATTTCCTTGTAGAACAGCACTGACGTAGCTGGACCTCAAACATGAGTAGCTGTCTGCATGGAGGCGGGACGCTGGGTGGCCAAGCCCCAGCCTCACAAAATATTCCCAGGTTCTAGACAGGCACAGAAGCAGGAGAACCTCAAGGGGTTAACATTTCTTACTGGTGTCAGTGTGGGTCAGAGGTCAGAGGGCATGCCCCAAAGAGTGTACACCCATCATTTCCGAGGTATAAATTTATAGTTACATCTAAGGGTTGAATTTGTATTTAGGTGCAATTTTACTTTAAAAAAACGAAAAACGAAAGTAAGAACTTAAACACAGTCCATCTGTCAGACCCTGCTCCACGGGGAAGAGTATTAGCTGACCTGAGGGCAAAGCTGTAGGTCTACCATGCAGAAGGCAAACGATGCTTGCATAAGCTTTCACCAGCTTCCCATGTATTGCTATATACTGCAGCTTCCATACATAAGTTTATGGGATTATATGATCTCCAGTAAAGAATCTTCCAGTGTAGTGGAATGAGATGGGGTGTGACCATCTTTCATTTAATGTTATCTAATGGCAAAGTATTTAATAGGACTGTCAAATTTAAACATCTTACCTTTTTCTTCCACAAAAAGACATGCATTTCAGATTTGTTTACCTTCCCTGTGATAAGTGAATATTGGTACTAAGCTAGAAGATATTTAAAAACAAAATAAACATTCTTATTTGCTCCCTCAAGGTAAAGGTGACATTTTAAAAATGGGGAAAAAATGACTACATTCTGAAAGAATTTTGAGCTATAGAGAGAGCATTCTGAAAACAGATGTTTGGAAACGGAAACATGCAACTCTGCTGCCAAAATTAAATAAGCATATTATCTATTAAGTAAGCATATTATCTATTAAATAAGCATATTAAAAACAAACTGCATACCTTACACTTTAAAAACTTAGAAACATAATTTTCTAGGCTATTTTAAAATCATCTACATGAAGAGTTTCACAGGATTCGAACCCTTTAGTACAAATGTAACAAAGGACACCTTTGTGTGTTAACTGCAAGACCACTAACTCACTGACATCATGGAAAATGGAAATGTACCAGATGAATTTCAACAAACCCTTTCTATTACTGAATATGAAAAAAAGTTATAATTTTACCAGTGGGGTCAAGTTTACACTTCATCCATCTGAATCTACTTATCTTTATTAGGTATCCTTTTCAGCTTAGTTTTCATTAAAACCAAGTGTGAAAATATACTGAACTTATGATCCAACATTTGAATCACTGATACAACCAAGATTTTCTAAACTATAAAGCACACTCAATCAAGTTTTGTTCACTAATAATTATAAATATTAATAATGACAAAGGTCTATTCCATTAATGTTAAAATTAAAATACTTTTCAAATAGTTTATTATTTGTCTCTTTGTATTTCTATTTTTGTATGTTTTATAATAAATATATTAATAGAATACTATATGCACAGACTTTTTTTTGAGATTACTATTCTAAACTGTGTAAGACCATTGAGACACAAGTCCATTTTTGAAAGGATGGGTAGTAATTGAGTGAGTTTAGGTTTCTTGCCACCTTCAATGTGTAGGGGCTCTATACATGATTTAATCAGATTTAGGAAAAAATAAGTAACCTGTGTTTCTTCCACCAAAATTATGGAGGAAAGTCACATAATCAGTTACCTCTGCTCTGAATAATTTTCCTTTAACTATTTGGCAGAAATCCACAAATAGCATCCATTCATATCTACATGATAATGAAAAGTTCTGTCTTCCATAAATCTAGATTAAACCAGCAAATTTTTAATCCTATTCTTCCCAACTCCTCATTTAAAACATCCCAAACTGGCCATATTGATGAACATGGGGAAGGGAGATTCTCAAAAATGGTAGGACCCTTGTACAGTGGAACAAATACAACATCCATCATAAAAAGCTCTTTTAGCTTAAAATAAGCTTATTATAAAATAAAATTCAACAGTTTTAAGAATGGACTCCTTATGAGGAGGCCAAACATCTTGAGATCAACCTTCACCTCCTTTGCAATATCTCCAAGTGGTCCTTTTTCTCTGAGTAAAGATTCTCAGATGATTCACTCACTTGCCACATTCACGGCCTCCAGCCACCAAAATGTGATCTTTGAAAGAAGGGACTTCCCACCTCCACCAGAGAACATGAGCCAAAAGCTCCACGCAGCTACTCACCCACAGTGTAGTTGGCAGAGAGGATTGGGGAAAGAGGAATTTCCTTTCTCTCGTCTGCAGATAATCACCTTTCATCCTAAAGCATAAATTTTGATTACCCAGATTATTTCAGCTTTCAGAGCCACAAGGGTTATTAGTGGTAATAAAATCATTCAGCCTTCTAAAAAATTTTTTTAAAAAAGGATTCCAACCACAGTATTTAAGAATCTGACCTCACAGCCCATTATCCACCCACTATGTAAAGTAATTTTCTCTTTGCTGTCAGTGTGATCCTTTTTCCATTTCTTTAGCTACATTTCAAAAGGAAAATGAAGTGATGTGACTGACCTCATCAGGTCAGAATTATCCGCAGCCAAAGCATGGGTGGTGGCGGGAGGGGGTGTGAGGGGGGCATATTTTGTTTCATTTATTTGTATAAATCTAACTGGCCCAAATGGATGCCAAAATCAAGAGCTTACCCTTATTCACACTGTACTTAAACCCAACTGATAGAG
The DNA here is from genome assembly GCF_003031525.2 of Neophocaena asiaeorientalis asiaeorientalis. Lineage (NCBI taxonomy): Eukaryota > Metazoa > Chordata > Mammalia > Artiodactyla > Phocoenidae > Neophocaena > Neophocaena asiaeorientalis. The sequence goes on along the minus strand of NW_020174442.1, from coordinate 2,783,880 downwards.
CCTACTAACTCTGGTGGTTCTTAAGCATGACCACCTGCTAAAGTAACAATTCTATTCTTCTCCACACAGGAGGAGAGGTGAAATCCTTCCCATCAGCTTAATTTTGTCCTCCTCACTTGATGACTGTGGCTTTAAGCCATCTCTCAAGGACTCTGCCCTTACTATCTAATGGACATTCTAGAAACTCTCCTTCCCTCAACTATGCCTCCTAAAATATGCATTAAAGTTTGTGTTCACTTTTAATACTATTCATTTCTAATATCTAAACCTTCATAAATCAGCTGGGAAAAGCTACTATTTTCAAGAGGCGCCTCGCATTTCTAAGAAAATGCATGTTGGCATATATATGATACAGCTGCATTCTTTGTGGATCCATGTCTATCTCTGGAAAGAGGAATCAGGTTTTCAAAGAGCCCAGTGAGGCATGTGGAAATCCAAGCAGGCATTTGGAAAAGAACTTTTCTCAAAGAAGTTACAAAAGTGCGTAGGTAATATGACTCCATATTTTTTTTTAATTCCACATGCAGAGGCTGGGAAACATGTGGGAAACAAAATACTTCTAAACATTGTGAGTAGTGGAATTACATTTCTTTTTTTCTTTTTCCTTATATGCTTCTACATTTTCCAAAATATCTACCACAAACTTGCTAGTTTTTTAATCAGATTGTTTGAAAGCATATGAAGTAGAGTGGAAAGGGTTTTTTTCCTATTATGTTTTAAAGCATACATTATCTCAATTATAGAGGATCTGGTTTTCAGAATGATTCCTCCAAAATAAATTTGTGGTATATCCAAAATATAAATTATGTCTGCTTTATATAAAGATTTCTTTTAATTAACCATATTGCAAATCGCTTGCAGTTAGAGTCACTAAATATCACTCTGCTTGAATTTCTCTTTTCTTGGTCGTACCTAGTCAAGTATTTATCAAAATGTAAAGGCAGGGAGAGTGGGAGGGAGGGAGACGCAAGAGGGAAGACATATGGGAACATATGTATATGTATAGCTGATTCACTTTGTTATAGAGCAGAAACTAACACACCATTGTAAAGCAATTATACCCCAATAAAGATGTTTAAAAAAAAAAAAAAATGTAAAGGCATAGCAAAGAAGTACCATACATCAATTGCTTTGAACATCTTGTTCAATAGAGTCTTTTGAGGAATACGACTTAATTTTTCATAATTAAATAACCCTCTACTTCTATACACTTTTAACAGATAATATTCACATCCTTCTGCTGCTAAAAACAAGTGTATAATGTGAATATGTTTTCCTCAAGTAAATATTTTGGGAATTTTGCAGAGGGGGTAAAATGGGAACAGAAAAGATGGAGGTAGCTAATCGTTGGTTATATATAGCACGTATATGAAGGACGAAGGCATAAATTTGGTAAGAAAAAAGAAAAATAAATTTTCAGAGCTGTTTTTAAAAAAAAATAGAATCTATTCAACAGCTGAATTTGAAAAGCAGTTTACCAGTTGTTACAGTAAATATATTCAAAGTGAATGATATAACCACTAATTAGGTTTGAATCACTCAAGTGTACATTTGCTGTGACAACAGTTTTCCCTTTACAGATCATCCTTCTATTTATAAAAGAGCTGAAAATTAACATTTCCTGCCTTTGTCAAACTGAAGCATCTTTCAATAGTTCTCAGCAAACATCTGAAGGATTCTTGCATCCTGAGATCATCTGGCCATTATGTTTTCAAGTGTTGTCTCTCTTCAAGAACTGAGCAAGGTGCACAGAATAGTGATTGCAGATTCTTTGTAAAATAGCAACAAGAGCACAACAAAAATACCTGATGGAGAAGAGATCATGGGTTACCATTCATGGCAGATGGGAATCAATGTAAATTGACAGTGGAAGTTTTCATTCTGTTTTGCACATGACTAACCACAAGTAAAGCCTGAGCCCCAGAGAAATAAAATGCAAGATTGCATGGCAGTGTTTTTAATACAGCGATTATTAGTAGATCCAGATTTAAACAGATTTTTTTTCTTCCTAATTGAAATGGTTTCTTAAAGAATGCTGTTTTAAGAGCATGTGCTGTTCAGTACCAAATAAAGCCTAATGCCCACTCATTTTCACAAGTATTACTCTAAAACGGGGACAGTTTTCTGGGTTAATTTTAATATATCATCCCCTAAACATCAACCAAACTGTGATGTACTGCTATCAGGAATGAAAGTGCTTTTCCCTGGGACTCTCAGTTGAAGATTTTTAAAAAAGGAGGAATGGTCTCATTCTACTGTGGAACTGAGATTCTCTACTCTCTGACAAATAAAAGTGCTGTTTCAGCCCTAAAATTCACTACTTATTAGGGAACATCTTAAGATTTGTAGCACAGTCTCAGTTCTTGAGGAAGTGAATAAACTAATGCTGTCACAGGATTTACTCAGTTCTCCAAGTGGCAGACACACAGGCAATTGTGTAAAGGTCAACTATTTAGATGTTTCCTACTTATTTTTCTGAGCACATTCTTATTCTCATCTCTTATTCTTCCAAGGCTTTTTTTCTGGGTTTTTTGGGTTTTTTTCTTAAAATTTCCACACTTCCTCAAGCTTCTCACAAGCTTTGTGATTAACTAAAAATCTCTCAAGTTGAATTCTTCGTGACAAATTACTCTGAAATTGATTTTAAATTGACACATTCTAAGCTCACTTTTTAAGGGAAGGATGTTCCTACCCTTTGACCCTCACTGCCATTGTTATCTCCTGTCATCTTTAATCATTTTACCTTCTCCAACACACTTCGTATGTTACCATCAATCCAATGCTGTTCCTTGTTCACAGCATATCTTACACCTCCTTCATCCTTCACTGCTGAAACAGTGCTCATCCTTCAAGGACTTGTTCAAATAACACCTCCTTCCTGTGGCTTTCCCCCACAATAGTTTATTTATAATTACATTATATTTTGGCTAATAAACAGCCCTTTCCCACCTGGAAAATTTGTCCTCTGTGATAAAATTCTAAAGATACACAAGCAGATGGGACTTCCCTGGTGGTCCTGTGTTAAGACTTCTCCTTCCAATGCCAGGGCCGTGGGTTCGATCCCTGGTCAAGGAGCTAAGATCCCACATGCCTCGTGGCCAAAAAACCAAAACATAAAACAGAAGCAATATTATAACAAATTCAATAAAGACTTTAAAAATGGTCCACATCAAAAAATCTTTAAAAAAGATACACTGGCAGAGAGGTGAAGAGGAAAAGGGATACATACCTAGCTTGCTAAGTCAACTGAACCAATGTTACTAATCAATAAGGCAGTCAATGTCAGAGCCAAAACACTCTCACGATCAATACCTCCCTTAAGGCACCCATTAGTCAGCCTTATATTTGTTGTAGTTCTGGGTCTACTCTCTTATTTACCATAAGAATCTCAAGCGTTTATTTATACTTGGAACTCAGGACCTGGTCAATACCTTCTGCTTACTCAGTACCAAACAAATATATGTTGAAATTTTTGGACTCTACATATTGGACATAAAAGAACACTTTATGTCTCAAAACATATACAATAAAAGGAAATCCAAGGGAATGATGAAAATAACACTCAGGTAGATAGAACAGACTTCTGTTCTAGTTTGAGTTCTACCACCTATGTCACTTTGAGGATGAGGATCTCATTTCCATGCACATAAAACAGAGAACTTGAAGGGACTTCTCCACTGACTTTCCAATCTTCTTTAAGATGAAACATAGCAGAATATATCAAAGAATTTTGAAAATTCAGTCTCACTGTGGACTAAAATCAACAACACACAGAAGAAAAACATGCCAATCTGTCAACCAACTAAGACAATTAGTCTTATAAAGTTAAATTTATATAAGTCTAAGAGAGGAGTTAATATGCAACCCGTCTGTAATTATGGAAGTTCCCATGATGTGTAAGTCAGTAGCCAGTTTCCCATCTTCATAGAAAAAAAAAAAAAAGAAAGGACATAACAGGATATTATTTAAGGAAAGACAAGTGATTTTTGTTTTTGTTGTTGTATTGTACTTACAGGCATGGCAATTCTGTAAAACACAAGGCAGTCCACCACACAGAACAGTGAACTTTTGATCTGGCCTCACTTAAAGAACTGACCATGTTAGACTGTTATATGAAAAAACAAAAAGGAGGCAGAAGACAGGAAAAAGTAGGAGGAGGAAAAGAAGAATGAAGAAGGATAAGAAGCAGAATTAATAATAATAATATCTCAAAGTTATCTGTCTCACTGCTAAACATCGGATATGAGAATTTTAGAATGATTTAAGTTATATATACATGTATATATATTTATATATCTTTTCTGACAACTTTGTTAAAACTTATGCAAAAATAAAGAAAATAAAGATAAAGAAAAAATATTGACAGAAGGCAGAGGGGAAAAAGCACCTTACCTACAGAGGAACAAAGGTAACAAAGAATTACATTCAACTCCTCCTCAGAAACCATGCAAGCCCAGAGAGTGAAGTGAAACATTTAAAGTGTTGAGAGAAAGAAACCACCAACCTAGAATTCTGTACCCTGCAAAATGACCCTTCAAATATGAAGGAGAAGTAAAGACTTTATGAGACAAACAAAAACTGAGGGAATTTGCTGCCAATAGAGCTGTCTTTCAAGAAATGTTAAAAAAAAAAGTTCTTAATAGAGAAGGAAAATAATATAGGTCAGCAACTCAGATCTACATAAAGTAAGGAAGAATACTGAAGAAGGAATAAGTGAAGGTAAAGTAAAACATGAATTATGTTGGTTTTTACCATCATTAACAATCTTAGACGATGCTCTGCTAGACATATGGCATAAACAATAAAAGAAAATGAAATATATGCATATATAAACATGAAATAATTGTAGAAATATGGGGGGGGGTGATAGGGCATTTGCTTATGGATTTCCATTATGCTGAATATAAAAGTGGAAAGAGCTTTTAAATTTCTCTCAAGCGTTAAATTTCCATTAATATGTGAATAATCAAAAACTATTATGATTACATGAAGCAGATAGAACAGGACATCAGAAACCTTCCTTAACAAACGTCTTGGATTTTTGACTTTTTGCTTACAGTTATACTGGTGTGCTGGTTAATGTTTTGTTGTTGTTGTTGTTGTTAGGTCCATTTGTTTATTTTTGTTTTTATTTCCGTTACTCTAGGAGGTGGGTCAAAAAAGATCTTGCTGTGATTTATGTCAAAGAGTGTTCTTCCTATGGTTTCTTCTAAGAGTTTTATAGTGTCTGGTCTTACATTTAGGTCTTTCATCCATTTTGAGTTTTTTCTCTTTGTGTATGGTGTTAGGGAGTGTTTGCATTTCATTCTTTTACATGTAGCTGTCCAGTTTTCCCAGCACCACTTATTGAAGAGATGGTCTTTTCTCCATTGTATATCTTTGCCTCCTTTGTCATAGATTAGTTGACCATAGGTGCATGGGTTTATCTCTGGGCTTTCTATCCTGTTCCATTGATCTATATTTCTGTTTTTCTGCCAGTACCATGTTGTCTTGATTACTGTAGCTTTTTTGTATAGTCTGAAGTCAGGGAATCTAATTCCTCCAGCTCCGTTTTTTTTCCATCAAGACTGTTTTGGCTATTTGGGGTCTTTTTTGTCACCATACAAATTTTAAGATTTTTTTGTTCTTCTTCTGTAAAAAATGCCATTGGTAATTTGATAGGGATTGCACTGAATCTGTATTTGCTTTAGGTAGTATAGTCATTTTGATTCTCCCAATCCAAGAACATGGTATATCTTTCCATCTGTTTGTGTCATCTTTGATTTTTTTTTATCAGTGTCTTATAATTTTCTGAGTACAGGTATTTTACCTCCTTAGTTAGGTTTATTCCTAGGTTTTTTATTCTTTTTGTTGCCATGTTGAATGGGATTCTTTCCTTAATTTCTCTTCCTGATCTTTCATTGTTAGTGTATAGGAATGCAAGAGATTTCTGTGCATTAATTTTGTATCCTGCGACTTTGCCAAATTCATTGATTAGCTCTAGTAGTTTTCTGGTGGCAACTTTAGGATTTTGTATGTATAGTATCATGTCATCTGCAGTGACAGTTTTACTTCTTCTTTTCCAATTTGTATTCCTTTCATTTCTTTTTCTTCTCTGATTCACATGGCTAGGACTTCCAAAACTATGTTAAATAACAGTGGCAAGAGTGGACATTCTTGCCTTCTTCCTGATATTAGAGGAAATGGTTTCAGTTTTTCACCATTGAGAATGATGTTTGCTGTGGGTTTGTTGTATATGACCTTCATTATGTTGAGGTACGTTCCCTCTATGCTCACTTTCTGGAGAGTTTTTATCATAAATTGGTGTTGAATTTTGTCAAAAGGTTTTTCTGCATCTATTGAGATGATCATATGGTTCTTATTCTTCAATTTGTTAATATGGTGTATCACATTGATTGATTTGCATATATTGAAGAATCCTTGCATCCCTGGGATAAATACAACTTGATCATGGTGTACAATCCTTTTAATGTGTTGTTGGATTCTGTTTGCTAGTATTTTGTTGAGGATTTTTGTATGTATATTCATCAGTGATATTGGTCTGTAGTTTTCTTTTTTTGTGGTATCCTTGCCTGGTTTTGGTATGAGGGTGATGTTAGCCTTGTAGAATGAGTTTGGGGGTGTTCCTTCCTCTGCAAAATTTTGGAAGATTTTGAGAAGGATGGGTGTTAGCTCTTCTCTAAATGTTTGATAGAATTCACCTGTGAAGCCATCTGGTCCTGGGCTGCTGTGTGTTGTAAGATTTTTCATCACAGTTTCAATTTCATTACTTGTGATTGGTCTGTTCATATTTTCTATTTCTTTAGTTTCTTCCTTTTCATCACTTTAAATATATTGTGTCACTCCCTTCTGGCTTGTAGAGTTGCTGCTGAGAAATCAGCTGTTAACCTTATGGGAGTTTCCCTGTATGTTATTTGTCATTTTTCCCTTGTTGCTTTTAATACTTTTTCTTTTTCTTTAATTTTTGTCTATTTGATTACTATGTGTCTCGGCATGTTTCTTCTTGGGTTTATCCTTCCTGGGACTCTCTGCACTTCCTGGACTTGTGACTATTTCCTTTCCCATGTTAGGGAAGTTTTCAACTCTAATCTCTTCAAATATTTTCTCGGGTCTTTCTCTCTCTCTCTTCTCCTTCTGGGACCACTATAATGGGAATGTTGTTGCATTTAATGTTGTCCCGGAGGTCTGTTAGGCTGTCTTCATTTCTTTTCATTCTTTTTTCTTTATTCTGTTCTGCAGCAGTGAATTCTACCATTCTGTCTTCCAGGTCACTTATCAGTTCTCCTGCCTCAGTTATTCTGCTATTGATTCCTTCTAGTGTAGTTTTCATTTCAGTTATTGTATTGTTCATCTTTGTTTGTTCTTTAATTCTTCTAGGTGTTAGTTCTTTAATTCTTCTAGGTCTTTGTTAAACATTTCTTGCATCTTCTCAATCTTTGCCTCCATTCTTTTTCCGAGGTCCAGATCATCTTCACTAACATTATTCTGAATTCTTTTTCTGGAAGGTTGCCTATCTCCCTTCATTTAATTGTTTTTGTGGGGTTTTATCTTGCTCCTTTATCTGGTACATAGTCCTCTGCCTTTTCATTTTGTCTCTCTTCCTGTGAATGTGGTTTTCTTTCCACAGGCTGCAGGATAGTAGTTCTTCTTGCTTTTGCTGTCTGTCCTCTGGTCTGTGCTGGTTAATGTTTAACAACCGGCCCTATGGGCCAACATGAGCCACTCTCGCACACTATATGTTCTTCCTTTTCAGACTAAAGTATTCAGCATTCATTGCTATCAATTTGCCTATTGTTACCAACAAAGCCAAAGTTTTTTCAACAACATATTCACCAAGAAAACTGCCAGCTTCAATGAACCGCCTAATTAACTGTGATCTAATTAGAAATCAGAAATGAAGTTGGTGATGTTAATCCACTAAAACAGTGGTTAAGTCCCTGGGATTTTAGATGCTCAGATTTAAGTCCTGTTATCAACTATTAGAAGACATGATTTTGAGCTTGACACGTAAAATCTCTAAACCTTTTTTCCACATCTCTAAACTTAACATAATACCAGGCCTGCCTTACTCTTGCATAAAAATTAAGTTAAATAATCCATGTAAAGTACATCCAATAATCACTATATGTGTATGACACACAGAAAAACTTCATTTCTATTTTTATTCTTTGAGAAGAACATGAGTATTTACAGTTATAAATATCCAAAGTAATGGTTTCTCTCATGTAAAAATGAATTCACTTTCTTGAGTTATTTATAGTGGCACTTTCAATTTATTTTCAAAAGTGAACAAGTACATTTAATTTAAAATTAATAAGATCATTATTGTGTATTCATTAAAAATTTCATGTGATTATTGGAAGCATTTACAAGGTATGCAATGGACTCATTATATAGAAGAGACAGTAATTAGACTTTAATAAATGGAATTTTAAATAATCACTTATAAAAATATATTACTAAATTTGAGATCTCTTATTTTAAAATCTATCAATAATTTCTATTTACTATAGAGAAAGTAAGAAATTAAATGTTTTGTGAATACTTAAACAAATAGAATTAATTTTAGGAATGGATGACTCTTCTAGTCAGAGTCATTCTCCTGCCTGCTAGAAAACTGTAATGCAGTCAGGAGATTCTGTTGATGTTCTCCTCTGTATCTTCTCCTTTTTCAATAATCAAGGTCATTATTTAATAATGTCAATGGAGTCTCTGTTTTCTCCTCCCATACACTGACAATTAGCACCAAATTATCTTTAAAAATAACTAAAATTGTTCAGTGCAGTGCTTTCTTATTTCACTGGTGAGCTCCTTTAACTATCCTTCATAGTACTTCTTATAGTTTGAAATTACCTGCTTATATGATTGTTTGATTATAATCCCCACTAGACTATTTTGCCTACAGTGATACTCCCGACTTCCAGCACAGGACCAGGCACAGAGCAGGGACCCAGGAAACACTGATCAAGGAAGGAAAGCCTCTTGTTTGGGTACCTTGGTTAATTAGCAGATATCAGAGCTCTAGTCTAAGACTCTATGCCCTATTTTACACAACAAAAAAGTCCTGTAATAAAAAAGCAAGTCTTTTTGAATGTCTGTTACAATGACTGCATAATCCCCAAGATTTCCAGTTATCCTTTAAGGATGGAAAGTCTTTAAAGATGGAGTTTCATCTCATTTTCTCTGAATATGCATAATGTGCAGGGAGGCACTTGTATCCCGTCAGACATTTTAAAAATATTTAATATGTTAAATATTCTAAAATATATAGTATATTATAAATCGTATGATTTTAAATGCTCTATTTCTCACCAGCTAAATGGGCTCCAATTATTGGCCTGAATGTTTTATCTTACTTTCAGAGACAGGACTGGTAATAGAAATGAAACGTGTGTCTGTTCAGGTAATACTGTGTATATTATTTTATCTTTGAAAGTTATATTTTATTGTTTCAAAAAAAACAATAAAAAGAGTTATGAAGCTTTCCCTCTACTATGCTTTTCTGAAAGAGTTTATATAGAATTGAAATTTTACCTTTTTGAAATAGTTAATAGAACCCTTGGGTAAAAACATTAAAAACAGAGGTTTGTCAGGAGAGAGGGCAGAATCAGTCATCAAGAATTCAACTTCTTCAGTAAATACAGCATTATTCACACTTTCTATTTATTTTTATGTTAATTTTGGTTAATATGTGTTTCAAGGAATTTGCCCATTCATCCAAATTGTAGAATTTATTGGCATATAGTTGTTCATAAATTCCTACTGTTTTCATTTTAAAATCTATAGTATGTATATGTGTTGATGTCCCCTTTGTGGTTCCTGATGTTGGTAATTTGTGTGGTCTCCTTTTAAAAATTTTTTTCCTTGATTAGTCTTGCTTTAAACTTTTATTAATCGTTATTTAAAAACCAACTTTTGATTTTGTTAGAAAAACAAGAGTAAATTAAATTTGAAATAAGTAGAAGGAAGTAAATAACAAAGATAACAAATGGAAATCAATGACCAGAAAAGACAATATAGAAAAACTTAATAAAGCCAAATATTGGTTTTTTTAATAAAACAATACCAAGCAAGACTGACCAGGAAAAAAGATAAAAACTCAAATTGCCAGTATCAGAAATAAAGAAGGGGACATCACTATATATTCTATAAATATTAAAAAGTACCTCTATATCAATAAAACTGATAACTAAGATAAAATGGATGAATCTTCAAAATAAACAAATCACCAAACTGATGCAAGTAGAAAAAGAAATTTTAAATAGCCATATATCTGTTAAAAATTGAGTCTTAACTTAAAACTTTCCCAGGTCCAGACTGTTTTATTTGTGAATTCTGTCAAATATTAAAGGAGAAAGAAATAACTCAGATGGTTTCTCTAGTGAATTCTGTCAAACATTTGAGAAAAAATAATTCATTCTTATGCACACTTTTAAAAAATATAGGAGGATATAACACTTCCTAAGTTTTTTCTGAGGTTAACATAACTCTGACAGCAAACCTGACAAATATATTACAAAAAAATAAGCTACAGACCACTATCTCTCATGAACACAAATGCAAAAGCTCTCAACGAAGTATTAGCAAATCACACCTGGAAATATATTAAAAAGATAATATAACATGACCAAGTGGGATTTATCCCAGGGATGGAAAATTAATTTACCACTTGTATAAATCAATGTCATTCACCATATTAACTATAAAGGGAAATGACATGTGCACATCAATATACGCAGGAAAGCTTTTGGCAAAACACAGCATCCATTCATGATAAAATGAAAGCCTTTTATCAACCTAGGAATAGAAGGGAACTGCCATAATCTGATAAAGGGCACCTAGTTTTTAAAAACATATACAGCTATCATCATACTTAATGGTGAAATAGTAAGTTCTTTCCCCCTTAATATTATGAATGAGGCCAGGATGTTGACTTTTAACAAGTCTCTGTAGCATTGCACTGGAGGTCCTAACCAACTATTAAGGAAAGAAACTTAAATAAAAGTTATAAAGATGAAAAAAGGAGAAATAAAACTACACTTTATTCACATGCAACACAATTGAGGATGCAGAAAAATCCTATGAACCTATGAAAATCTGGTAGAGCATATATTGTATATATCAAAGTCATGAGATTCAAGGTCAATATATACTTATCGTATACCTATATACCACCAGTGAAAAAATTTGAAAATAAAATTTCTAAAAATTATTATCATTTGCAACAGCCTCAAAAAACATTAAATACTTAGAGGTAAATTTAACAAAAGATGTATGAGACTTCTCAATTACAGACTATAAAATATTACTGAGAGATATTAAAAATGCCTAAATATATACCTAAAGATATAACATGTTCATTCAACTAAAGACTTAAAGTTATTAAGTTGTCCATTTTCTCCCATGTAATCTCAGCCACAATCTCAGCAGACTTTTTATAAAAGTTGACACACTGATTCTAAAAATATCTATTGAAATAAAAAAGATCTAGAGTAGTCAAAATAGTCCTGCAAAAGAAGGAAAAATTTGGACAACTCACTCTTTCTGATTTCAAGATTTATTCTAGGGAATTCCCTGGTGGCACAGTGGTTAAGAATCCACCTGCAAATGCAGGGGACACGGGTTTAAGCCCTGGTCCGGGAAGATCCCACATGCCACGGAGCAACTAAGCCCATGCACCACAACTACTAAGCCTGCACTCTAGAGCCCGCGAGCCACGACTACTGAGCCCATGCGCCCTAGAGCCCGTGCTCCACAACAAGAGAAGCCACCACAATGAGAAGCCCACGCACCTCAACGAAGAGTAGCCCCCCGCTGGCGGCAACTAGAGAAAGCCCGCGCACAGCAATGAAGACCCAACACAGCCAAAAATTAATTAATTAATTTAAAATTTTTTAATTAAAAAAAGATTTATTCTAAAGCTACAGTAATCAAGAAATAGTGGTATTGACTTAACAATGGACAAATAAATCAACAAATGAAAAGGGAGAGTCTTTTCAACATAAGGAGCTGAAACAACTGGAAATTCTTACATACCACTCCTTAAATCATACACAAAAGTTAACGTAATGTGGACTAAAGGCCAACTATCAAAGTCAAATCTTCTAAAACAAAACATAAAAGAATATCTTTATGACCCTGGGATAGGCAAAGATTTCTTAGACAGAACACAGAAAGCACTACCTTCAAAGAAAATATTGATAAATTAAAGTTCATCGACAATGAGAAATCATTAGGGAATTACAAATCAAAACCACAATGAGATAGCACAACACACTGACAGGAATGGCAAAAATTTTAAAGACCGACAACACTAAATACTGACAAGAATTTCAAGTAATGAAAACTTTCATACATTGTAAGTGAGAATGCAAAATTACACACCCCTTTAGAAAATTGTTTGGAAATTTCTTATATAGTTAAACACATACCTACCTATGATCCAAAAATTCCATCAAAGAGAAGTAAAATCCTATTTCTACAAAAAGACTTGTCCAAGAATGTTTGTAGAAGCATGTTCACTATAGGCAGAAACTAGAAACTAGTCCAATGTTCCACAACAAAAGATTGGATAAACAAATTGTAGTCTATATTGTGGAATGCTACTCATAAATAGAAAAACCAAATTAATTATACACACATTTAAAAAATATCAAAAACTTTAGACGAGCAAAGCAAAGCCTGATAAAGTATGTACCATACAGTTCCATTTATGTGAATTTCAAGAAGCAAAACTAATCTATAGCAAAAGATTTCAAGAAAGCGGTTGCTTTCCAGAGAAGGAGAATTAGCTGAGGAAGGGGACAAGGAAATCTGGGGTGATGGGAATGTTCTATATTTTGATAGAGTTACTAGTTATGTGACTGTGTACATTTCTCAACATTCACTGAACTGTACCATTTAAGACTTATTTCACTAAATGTACATATACCTCAATAAAATTTTAAAGAGAGTGCGCAAAAAATTAATAAATCACACAAAATTAATCTGTAGTCATAAAACCCAAGACAGTGGTTACCGAAAGCATGGAACTGTGATTTGACAGAGATGTAAGGCAGCTTCTGCAGTACTGATAATGTTCTGCATCTTGATCTGGGTCCCAGTTGTGCTGCTATGTTTACTTTGTGAAATTTCAGGTATACTGATGATATGGACATTTTTTTAATATGTTGTACTTCAATATAATGTGCATTTAAAAATTTTGTTGCTAATAATCACAAAAGGCCTCTCCATCCATTCCTAGCTAGAAATGCATATACTGTGTCACTGATACAACAGTATCTAATGAGGTTGCTAGCTGTACCACCACATTGTGCCTAATAACCTCCGAGTGGAAAAGCTTTAACCTGTTACTATGACAGTGTGCTTTGACTATGGCATTCACAGAGACTAAATCATTTCAATTTAGTCTGTCCAGTTGCTTTGTTATTAAAGATGACAAGGAAGCAGCAGCAAGCGTCACTAGAGAAATCACAGCAATATACATCTGTCACATTATAATACAGTGGGATCAGAGATCATTCAGGAGTGTCATAATTGTAATTTCAGAAAACCAAATACTATTTATGTGATAACATCCACCTGTATCTCTTTAAGTTGCATTTTCAATTTGCTGCTCCTTTACATCTATTCAAAACGGAAGCATCTCATGTTATTAAATACTATGTAAATAAGTTAGGCCTGTCTGTGAAGGATCAGAAGCTAACTGGGACACTTCAGCATCTGGGGCCAGAAGATCTATTTTAACAACACCCATATGGTCCTTGAAGCACCGCTTAAGCATTTTGATAGACATGCCAAGATTCAACTAAGGAGACAGATTTTTACCACAGATGAAAGTGTCTCCCAGTGAAAGAAAACAGATTAATGGACGTGTCAGTTAGGGTTCTTTGGGTGCAGTCTATGGATACTCTTTCTGGCTAACATATGCAAAAAAAGAGAGAATTTGTTATAAACTGATTTGGGAATTACTCACTGGATTAAGGTGAGGAAGGACAACAAGGCATCTGTGGAGCTTTGAAAGGGGAACTGAAGGAAATATATATTGGATTCTGCTCAGCCCCACCTCACATCCTCTGGGGCCAACTTTTTATTCCAATCGTTGCTACAGAAAGCAGCTACACAGGTATAATTTGACAGCCCCTTCTGTATAGGGATTTCTCTGCCACATAAGATGCTTGTGACAGCCCACTAGCCATTCTGGCACATAAACAGAAATATGGAGGTGTGAAGGAGGTAGCAATTCATGTGGCAACCAATGGGACATGAGCTGCTGGAAAAATGTTACCCTCTTTTATCCCCCAACTGGATAATTTTGCGCTGCCTTCTATGTGATTCTGCATATAGTTCCCAGCATGATTAAGCCTCAGTTGCCTACAACAGTGATCAGCTTGCCTTGAACAGTGCAGCTCAGACTGGGCTCTCCTTCCTTTCCTGTTTTACCCTCCCTGTCCTCTACAACTGTTGTTTGGAATTACTTCTCAAGATACATTGCCTGCCCACAAGCCCTATACTAGGTCTACTATTTTAAGGAAATGTAAGCTAAAATAAAAGTTATCTACAGGGCTCTATGGCTGCCAGAGTAAATGCATTTCAAATCTATTCAGTCATTTTTGTTCCGTTGATCATGAATTGAATCCTGGGACAGCACACAATTGGCCAAGCTTAAATCCCATGCCCACTTCTTGCATATGAAGGATAAGACAAGCTAGGTAGTCCCTCAGAGGGAGAAGACATGATTCCTTGAAAGGAAAGAAGAGAAGAGAGGGGAGGGAAGGGGAGGGGAGGGAAGAGGAGGGGAGAGAAGGGAAGGGAAAGGAGAAAAGTTGCTCTTTCTTTATATTACTGTGTGCCCAAAGTATTGCATTAAAAACCTAAGAGAAGGGCTTCCCTGGTGGTGCAGTGGTTGAGAGTCTGCCTGCCAATGCAGGGGACACGGGTTCGTGCCCTGGTCCGGGAAGATCCCACATGCCGCGGAGAGGCTAGGCCCGTGAGCCATAGAGTGTGATTATTTAAATTATATCCCTAAATTAACAGCACATATAACATTATATTTACAATGAACTTATTTCACAAAGTGTTTGAGAATATAGGCCACTTCCACTTATTAATTTAAAATTCATCAAAGATGGTTAGATTAGAACCTCACGTCCTACTCATTCTTTAAAAACTTTGATATTACACTGCCACCAGAAAGGAACCAAAGCTTCTAGGAAAGATGGAGTAAACACATTCTACAGTACTCATCTCACTAATTACAACTAAACACTCTAAATGAAATATATAGAACAAGTATGTATCAGAAGATTGTGACAGGTAGAGAAAAAGACAGACTGGCTAAGGACACGTGGACTCAAGGAACAATGTGGTGATGAGTTCTTTGGTTTGGTTTGATTTTATCCCTCTCTGTCTTGGCCTTTACACTACAGCAGCCTATAACCCTGAAACACAAAGGGATAAAGAGAAGTAAAGAACGACAACAAAAGACTGCTCTTGCTAGCCAAAGCACAGGGAAGAAGGCAGCCGTGCAGGATGGAACCCTTTGACAATATCTCTCCTACTCCAAGCAAACACCACAAAAAAAACCTTCCCCTTTGCACCAGGCACTGCAGCAAGCATGGAACACGAGCCAAGTCAAACATCCCCACATCGCACCAACCGAGCAGAGGCTCCAGTGTCTTCCACCTTCCCTCTTCCCTGGGTGCTGTAGATACAATTGGTAGTATCCTGTCCACCAGCCTCACTCTACAATAGCTACAGAGGCAGAGCGCTTTCCCCAACCCATCCAAAAGCCCATCATGCACTACACGAATGTAAACAGAGGCAGCATCCCTCCTTCTTACCCATGAGGCACTATGAAGACTGTAGAAGGATCCCTATCTACAAACCCTGCCCTGCACTAAGGGAACATCAGCAAAGAGGAGGCACTCCACCCCCTCACAACTAAATTGTGGAAATTAAGAGATTAGATTAAGGAGAGTAGGAACCTGGAAAAAGAGATTCTTTTTTTTCTTTTTTTTTTTTTTTTGCGGTATGCGGGCCTCTCACTGCTGTGGCCTCTCCCGTTGCGGAGCACAGGCTCCGGACACGCAGGCTCAGTGGCCATGGCTCACGGGCTCAGCCGCTCTGCGGCATGCGGGATCTTCCCGGACCGGGGCACGAACCTGTGTCCCCTGCATCGGCAGGCGGACTCTCAACCACTGCGCCACCAGGGAAGCCCAGAGATTCTTTAAAGCTGGGCATAAAATCACAAGCACACCGCAACAGCCCATGTATGAAATTGACTAGAATCAATATAGCAAAAACGTTGAAAACTGAACTATGGCACAGAATACCACTGAGGTTTCAAACTGACCTCAGTATTAATAAGCAGAGTAGAGCAGAATAACGCTGCAAAAGTTTGAAAACTAAATTGACATTGGAACTATAGCCTACAAAATACAAAAGTGGACTAGGTCATGCTTTCTGAACCTAAACAGGTCTATTGCCCAGTGAAACAGGAGATTTATATAGGAACCAGAGTCTCACAACCTAATACTAAAAAATCCAGAACCCAATCTAAAATATGTCATACCAAGAACCAGTAAACTCTCAATTCAAATGAGGAAAGATAAGCAACAGTGCCAACACTGAGTTTATCCAAATGTTAGAATTACCTGACTAGAATTTTAAAGCAGTTGTCATAAAAATGCTCCAACAAGAAATTACAAACACTCTTGAAATAAATGGAAATATAGAAAGTCCAAGCTAAGAAATAGAAGATATTTAAAAATTAAATAAAAATTTTTAAATTAAAAATAAAGTAAATGAAATTTAAAAACTCCCTGGATTGGCTCAGTAGCAGAATGGAGATAACAGAGGACAAAAAACCAGTAAACATAAAGATAGATCAATAGTAATTACCCAATCTGAACAACAAATAGAAAATAGATTAAAAATAGCCAAGGATCTTCAGCAATATGTGGGGCAATGACAAAAGATCTATCATTTGTGTCACTGAAGTCCCAGAAGAGAACAAGAAAGAGATGGGGCTAAAACAATACTTGAAGAAACAGTGGCTGAAATATTCCCAGATTTGACAAAGGACATAAATCTACAGAATAAAAGAGGAACAATCATAAAAAGGATAAACCCAAAGAAATGCATGCCCTGATATATCATAATCAGAGTTCTAAGAACTAAAAATATAGATTAAAAAGTTCAAAAGCAGCCAAAGAGCAACAATACATTACCTGTAAAGGAGGGACATTTTGAATCTTGAAGTGTTTCTAAGCAGAAACAATAGAAGCTAGAAATAAGTGGCCAACATTTTTCAAGTGCTGAAATTAAAAGATCTACCAACCCAGAATCCTACATCCAGTGAAAAGTATGCTGGGCGTTTTACCAAAATAAAAATCATATATTTGGCTTCACTCAAAAAATCAGAATACCTGGCCATCAGGCCTAATTTTTTACAGAGCAACAATAGTCCTGAGGCAGAGGGAGCTGCTCCCTTTACGTGAGGAGTGTACCGTCTACTCACCAGGTAGCTTCTTATCCTGAGTACTGTTTCAAACACTTATTCTACTTGCCTGGCTGTTGTAGGTACTGGGTTTATGACATCCAGACTATTAGTTCTAAATTTCCAGAGACTCTAATAAAAGCCATAGAATCCCAGAAAGGCACCCATTCAAACAATTTTGTATTTAGTTTCAAAGGTCATAGATTCAAATGTTCCTAAGATTCTGCAGACTCCACTTTAAGAAACCCTCATTTGACCATCTAGTGTACTAGTCTAATTCCATACACAATGAGATTATTGATTACTCATCTTTTTTCTATGTTAACTTTATTTAGGAATGCCTCCTATATTGCCATACGTGTTTGCTGTATTACTTAGGAATATTCAGTTCTGCTATGGAGAATAAAACAAACAAATAAGGAAGATTAAATGAAACTAAGTGTAAAAGCAAGTACCTTTTGAAACATATTAGACACAAAGAAAGTAGTTAGAATCTATATATGAAGCAGTAGAAGAACCAAGTAGCCGCCAAATATTCATGAAGCACCCAACAGCTTCTGTGACATAACTTGCAGAATGAGTGAAGGAGTGAATGAATGAATGAATGAATGCAAGGCTCTGCTTCTCCAGTACATTATGCCCCTTCCTCTTACCTCAACCAAATTACTTTTCTCTATATTCATTATTGACTCCACTAGATCATAAATTTATTGTAGACAAGGGCCATAAATTATGTTGTATATATGACGTAAGTTAATAAGTACCTGAAAGCAGTGTCACACATAGAACAGTGATTCTCAGACTCAAGGGTACATCACAGTCATCTGGTAAGCTTGTTTAAAATGCAGATATCTAGAAGCCACCATCAGAAGTTTTGATTCAGTAATTTAAAGATGTGATGTAAGAATCTGCATTTTTTTTGAATTTTATTTATTTTTTTTATACAGCAGGTTTTTATTGGTTATCTATTTTATACATATTAGTGTATATATGTCAATCCTAATCTCCCAATTCATCCCACCACCACCACCACCACCCCACTCTCCCCCCCTTGGTGCTATAAGTTTGTTCTCTACATCTGTGTCTCTATTTCTGCCTTGCAAACTGGTTCATCTGTACTGTTTTCCTAGATTCCACATATATGCATTGATATACGATATTTGTTTTTCTCTTTCTGACTTACTTCACTCTGTATGACAGTCTCTAGGTCCATTCACATCTCTACAAATGACCCAATTTCATTCCTTTTTATGGCTGAGTAATATTGCATTGTATATATGTGCCACATCTTCTTTATCCATTCATCTGTCAATGGGCATTTAGGTTGCTTCCATGACCTGGCTATTGTAAACAGTGCTGCAATGAACATCGGGGTGCATGTGTCTTTTTGAATTATAGTATGCCCAGTAGTGGGATTGCTGGATCATATGGTAATTCTATGTTTAGTTTTTTAAGGAACCTCCATACTGTTCTCCATAGTGGCTATATCAGTTTATATTCCCACCAACAGGGCAAGAGGGTTCCCTTTTCTCCACACCCTTTCCAGCATTTATTGTTTGTAGATTTTCTGATGATTTTCTAAACACTGTGAGGTGATACCTTATTGTAGTTTTGATTTGCATTTCTCTAATAATTAGTGATGTTGAGCATCTTTTCATGTGCCTCTTGGCCATCTGTATGTCTTCTTTGGAGAAAGATCTATTTAGGTCTTCTGTACCTTTTTTTGATTGGGGTGTTTGTTTTTTTAATATTGAGCTGCATGAGCTGTTTATATATATTGGAGATTAATCCTTTGCCCGTTGATTTGTTTGCAAATATTTTCTCCCATTCTGAGGGTTGTCTTTTTGTCTTGTTTATAGTTTCCTTTGCTGTGCAAAGGCTTTTAAATTTCATTAGGTTCCATTTGTTTATTTTTGGTCTTATTTCCATTATTCTAGCAGGTGGGTCAAAAAAGATCTTGCTGTGATTTATGTCAAACAGTGTTCTTCCTATGGTTTCCTCTAAGAGTTTTATAGTGTCTGGTTCTTACATTTAGGTCTTTAATCCATTTTGAGTTTATTTTTGTGTATGGTGTTAGGGAGTGTTCTAATTTCATTATTTACATGTAGCTGCCCAGTTTTCCCAGCACCACTTATTAAAGAGACTGTCTTTTCTCCATTGTATATCTTTGCCTCTTTTGTCATAGATTAGTTGACCATAGGTGCATGGGTTTATCTCTGGGCTTTCCATCCTGTTTCATTGATCTATATTTCTGTTCTTATGCCAGTACCATATTGTCTTGATTACTGTAGCTTTGTACTATAGTCTGAAGTCTATCTGTGTCTCTATTTCTGCCTTGCAAACTGGTTCATCTGTACTGTTTTCCTAGATTCCACATATATGCATTGATATACGATATTTGTTTTTCTCTTTCTGACTTACTTCACTCTGTATGACAGTCTCTAGGTCCATTCACATCTCTACAAATGACCCAATTTCATTCCTTTTTATGGCTGAGTAATATTGCATTGTATATATGTGCCACATCTTCTTTATCCATTCATCTGTCAATGGGCATTTAGGTTGCTTCCATGACCTGGCTATTGTAAACAGTGCTGCAATGAACATCGGGGTGCATGTGTCTTTTTGAATTATAGTATGCCCAGTAGTGGGATTGCTGGATCATATGGTAATTCTATGTTTAGTTTTTTAAGGAACCTCCATACTGTTCTCCATAGTGGCTATATCAGTTTATATTCCCACCAACAGGGCAAGAGGGTTCCCTTTTCTCCACACCCTTTCCAGCATTTATTGTTTGTAGATTTTCTGATGATTTTCTAAACACTGTGAGGTGATACCTTATTGTAGTTTTGATTTGCATTTCTCTAATAATTAGTGATGTTGAGCATCTTTTCATGTGCCTCTTGGCCATCTGTATGTCTTCTTTGGAGAAAGATCTATTTAGGTCTTCTGTACCTTTTTTTGATTGGGGTGTTTGTTTTTTTAATATTGAGCTGCATGAGCTGTTTATATATATTGGAGATTAATCCTTTGCCCGTTGATTTGTTTGCAAATATTTTCTCCCATTCTGAGGGTTGTCTTTTTGTCTTGTTTATAGTTTCCTTTGCTGTGCAAAGGCTTTTAAATTTCATTAGGTTCCATTTGTTTATTTTTGGTCTTATTTCCATTATTCTAGCAGGTGGGTCAAAAAAGATCTTGCTGTGATTTATGTCAAACAGTGTTCTTCCTATGGTTTCCTCTAAGAGTTTTATAGTGTCTGGTTCTTACATTTAGGTCTTTAATCCATTTTGAGTTTATTTTTGTGTATGGTGTTAGGGAGTGTTCTAATTTCATTATTTACATGTAGCTGCCCAGTTTTCCCAGCACCACTTATTAAAGAGACTGTCTTTTCTCCATTGTATATCTTTGCCTCTTTTGTCATAGATTAGTTGACCATAGGTGCATGGGTTTATCTCTGGGCTTTCCATCCTGTTTCATTGATCTATATTTCTGTTCTTATGCCAGTACCATATTGTCTTGATTACTGTAGCTTTGTACTATAGTCTGAAGTCAGGGAGTCTGATTCCTCCAGCTCCATTTTTTTCCCTCAAGATTGCTTTGGCTATTGGGGGTCTTTTGTGTTTCCATACAAATTTTAAGATTTTTTGTTCTAGTTCTGTAAAAAAATGCCATTGGTAATTTGATAGTGATTGCATTGAATCTGTAGATTGCTTTGGGTAGTATAGTCACTTTCACAATATTGAAGAATATGTATTTTTACCAAAACTCCCACTGCTTTTGATGTAGGAGCTCCATCAACAACATATTGAAAACGATTGAAATAGGAAATGTGGAAAGTCTAGGGCAAATGGTAATCTCTCTCTCCACTCTTAATAATGATACATTATCAAATAGATTAAAATGGACTTCAGAGCAGACACTCTGAAGGACACTGGGGGAAAGATGGGCCTAGCTCCTTCACCTTAGGTGGTATGATTTGGGGAGCGGGGGGAGAATTTATTACTATCTGTGTGAGATACTAGTTTTACCAGCTTGCAGAGTCACTATCTTCTGCACAGCCAGCTGCTTCTTTGTTATCACTGTTCATGGCCAGAAGATGGGCAAGAAGCAAGAACCATAGCTTAGTTCCTGCTGCAACTGCCTCAAGAGTTGAATGGTCCCGCTTCTTGTTTGATTGATTTCATAATACTCATTATTGCAACTGCACTTACTGCTTGCCTAGAGTTGAACTTAAAAGCCCAATGTAAAATTTTAAATTAATATTTAGATTTTTTAACATTATATGTTACTTTTAAACAATTTCAGATTGAGGAAGCACATAAAGATCATCAGGGATTTTTAAGCTGGAGGTTTAAAAAAGCAGAAACACTTTCCAAGTTGAGCGATTACTTTATCTGTGGGCTCATAGTAGTTGAAATAAGTAGTTGATTGGATTTTCTTGATTTCTGCTTTACTTTATGAAAACTTTGCACGGTGTTTTCCAACTTATTACCATGTAACAATTGATTTTGTTCATTTACATAATCCAGTCCCCAACTTTTACATAAAGTTGTCAACCCAAATACTCAAACTTTAATTTCTGGAACATGTATAATCAATTTGGAATTCTGGATAATACATGTAATCATGAAATGTATCAATTAATTAGGAAAGTATTTTTACATATCTCTAAATTGTTTATTTACAGTTCCATTGAATCTGAAAGCAATTGGATTAGAATTCCAAGCTCTTTCAAGTCACTGAAATTCAAAGAAATCTACAACTAATCCAAAGTACCATAAACATTTTATGCTAAGTAAAGGCAACTGTCTTGCACAAGTTCTTATTTTTCCCAATTTAACACAGCAGTTCACAGAGAAACAAACAGCTAGCCTAATGAAGAAACAGATGGCACATTTACTGCCTCTTTACCTTATGTGATACACCAAGGAAATAATAGCTGAGTTCAGTACTAAAGGGGCATTAAAACATCAATAAAAATATGCAATAGGTAGAATTCTCTATTTACTGGTCTGGACCTTACTTACTTGAATAACACAGGTGATGGCTACAATATCTTGATTTTCCATCCAATAAGAGAGTACACAAAAAGAAAGAGAGGATGCAGTAGAAAACAGTTGTAGCATTGTTTAATGCTGTACTGAGCCAGACCCAGGCAACTATACAGAAAACAGACAATCAACTGATCTAACACAATAAATCAATTTAGGGCTTTGCTGGGTAGTGCAAAATAAACAAGTCCCTACCAGGAATTACTAACTTCCTACCTTACAGGAATCATTCAAAAACAATTACAGACAGACTAACATAACCCCTTTTAAGGTTTTTTACTTTGGTTTCACACTATTTTTCTTCCCTTATATTTAGATATAAGCTAGGTAAAAATAGTAAGATTTTTTCAAGTTTGCTATTAATTTATGACATGAGAATATTTTCCCAACTTTACTCTTGCTTATTGATGAACTTAGTATCCTTAATGTGTGGGAGTTTTACCCTCTTGGAAGGGGTATTTGGCTTTTCAAATCTCTAAAGGCTCTAATTCTGAATCTTTACTGAAGGATTTTTCATTTTAAAGATATATTCAAAAGAATTTTACATTAAAAATAATTTTTATAAAGCCCTTCAGTCATCTGGGGCCTCTCTGACTCTGAGATTTGCATAACACCTGGCCAAAAGTTTATTATGTTTTTTTAAAAAATGTTGTTCTATAGAAGAAAATAAAGAACCTAATAAGAAGATTGGGCATTAAAGGATTCTTATCTGGAGAAATTTTATCCTCTTGGAGAAAGAACTACGAAAAATACATTTGAATGTCCTCAGCTGGCCATCCCATCTACACACCCAACCACACCTATAGGACTTTTAGTCTCTCAAGATTAAGAATTCATGGAAAACAAAAGGTGCCACACATATGAAGAAACCTCCTTCATGAAAGTAAGCAAAACAACAAACTAAAAGAACTAAGAGGAAAACAGACAAAGTAAGGAGTGATAAAGTTAATTCATATATCCAGACCCACAAAATGAAGGCTGCCCCAGTGGCCCAGCCCATGTCACAAATCAAACCTAAATCAGCCTCCACTTATGAGAAACACCTGACAAGGACGCCTAACATACACCAATCACAGGCCTCCAACTCAGCTTTAGACATCGTACCTTACCCTAGAAAATAGAACCCCACTAGCCCTGTCAGGAAAACCCCAACCTCCTGGCCAATCATGCCCTGTTTCCAGATGTCTCTCCTAACATTCCATAAAACTCACTCTTGCCCAAAATCCCTCGGGAAGAGCGTACCATTGCTTGTGAGGCATTGTACTCCCCCCATCCATGGATTGTTTTCACTTGAATAAAGGAGATCACACTAGTTACTAAATTGTTTTAATTTTGTCATTTGACAGTTTTGGCAGGCCAGATAGGACCTGAAGACAACTGCTGAAGATTCCTGGGACGGCTCTGAGACACAGGTGAGGGCACCCACAGAGACTTTTTGTTTGGCTGCCTCTTCAGCTGCTCTCTGGGATCTCCAGTAAGTTTCTCTCAGATCAAGCTCTACTTATTTTGCATTCTGAGTTCTTCAAGTTTGTCTGAGCTAATCCTTCTAGGTGGAAAATTGAGGTCTGAGAGACTCCAGATTTTTCTGGGTGAGACTTAGTGGGTCACAGCAGTTGTGCTTGTGGCACCTCATCTACAAGGTAAGCACCTTCATGGGGTCCTGACAGGTCTCAGGAACTGTGCATTGGCAGCCAGAAACAATGTCTGATTGAGTTAGGGATGACTATTTCAACAAGGAAAAATAATGGGTACCCTTCAGTCTTAGAAAGCAAGATGGATGGCAGCCATTAGAAGACTCACAAAGCCTTGAGCTAACTCCACAAAACAAACTGCTGGGGGACTTAGGGAAACATGTTAAGACAAGAAATTTGGACTTTTTTGACCAACAGCACATCAAAATCTAAGGGGAACTATTAAAAGCCATTAGGGCATCATCCACTATGAAGAGCTCTTCTCATGAATGGAATAACAGCTTTATTGCTTATGAAAATCTTAGAAGCCAAAGCTTCAAAATTGGTAGGCGTGAATTGAGCACTTCAGAGCCGTTAAGAGTGCTCACCACCTAACTCTAAGAGTGCTGTGCTAAGATAAGCTGGTCACAGAACAGGTTAGATTGACACTACATCACCAGTTAACCTTAAGAAAATTTCTGTGCAACAATGTACACCATAAAACACCACAAAATCCTGAACTCAGCAGCACTTCCCTCTTCCCTCTAAGAGACCCAAGGCTTAGCTGAAGAAATGAGATCCTCAAGTTTGAGAACGCCACCTCCCAGCACATCTTATTTTATGTCTGAGAACTGTGGTTCCAGAAGCTATAGACAGCTACAAAAATTGCAAAATCTTAGTAAGACAACCTAGAATTACAGCAGCCATTATGGGAAATGTTCCAATTAGGCAAGACCATTTATTTAAGAAGTTCACTTGAAACTAAGGGTTCCTAAATCAAACAAACAGAATGGCATACCTATTTTAATTGGTGTGCAGAGGGCTCCAAAAGACTTCAAGATTCCAAAATAGCTTCATTGAAAGATTCATTGCAAAAGGCTAATAAAAAATTAATGACACAAGAGGTATTGCACCTAAAGGCAAAGACTATAAGACTGATGTGACTCCTACTGTCCCCTCTACCCTTTTACCTGTGTACTCACAGTCTACCAATCCTCTACCTAAATTGCCTTTCCACTCTGAAGAGACTACAAGACCATAAACAAAAGTCGCCTGAGTTGGTGGCCTTACAGACACCCCCATATCTACCAAAAAAGGGGGACCCTCATAAGGTCCCCTCCCAGGGTTGATGGAACTCTGGAGGATTCCCCAGTAAACTGTTAGCAGTTACTCTCATAAACAGCCAAGGGGAAACTAAAATTAAAATTAATAAAAAGTTAGGCAAATTCTGGTAGATACTAGAACTACACTCTCCACTCTAAACCCCACTTGCTCAGGACTCTACTGATGAGATCCTAGAGAAACTGGCAGAAGCCAGTGAAGAGTAAGGATTCTTACCAGAGTCAGCCCTCCTGGATCACTAAGAGAGAGAGAAAGGTAAAATTTCACACTGTCCCTTTCTTTCCAAATCCAGACCCATTAGTTATTCATCCTTTCTATCCCAGGGACACCTATTGGCTTCTTGTTAGTCTCATTTTGTGTCCTGAGAACTCAGCTTGGCAACCATCAGGTTCGGGGCCCCCAAAATATGGCCAGACTGAAAGGTGGATTAGATTCCCTTTGTAGCTAGATATGGCCAAAACATGTGAGTTCACATCATAAAAATGAAGCAACTAGATTAAATAATCTTAAAATTCCCTTCATTTCTAAAATTATTTAATTAGATGACTTTGAGTGACTTCTCATAGTCCAATTATTAAGATGAACCCAGAAGCCTAAACTGTTGAATTGGACAGAGACTCCAGTTCAAACAAGCTTAAGAAGAAAAAAAAAATTATTGATTCACTTAATTGAGAATGCTAGAAATAATCCTGGCTCCATACATGATTGGATTCAGAGATCCAATGATGTCATCAGAACTTGGTTTCTTTCCAGCTCTTGGCTCTTTTCCACAGAGCTGGCTTCTTTCTCTGGCTTCACAGTATGGCCCCTGATAGCTCCAGGATCATAATCTCCTAGGATGATCTCCTACTGGATTATTTTTGCTGACACATACAACCCTGAATCACTGAGGACTAAGGCTCATACTTAGCCCTGACTGAATTGTGAATTTCTCCCCCACCGCACATTTTCTGTTATTTTCATATGAGTACATTTTAACTAATACAGATTTTGATACCAGGAAATGAGGCACTGAAGAAAACATACAGGCTTAACAGAAGATGAAGGATACAGAACAGAGAAGACCCTAGTATTTCCTCTACTATTTCTTTCTGGAAATCTTAAACTTGATTTTTAATATTCATTTCTTTTATGCTAAAACTCAACGTGCCTACTAAGGCTATAGCAATAGGGGACTTGATAAGAATGTGCTTAGAGTTTTTTTTTTTAACATGTTTTTTTATTCAAACAGAAAGTCACAAAAATTATAATCATCCTCATTAGTTCACTCAGTCCCATGTAATTAATTTTTTTTATCTTGATCTTTTGTTAGCACTTTTATGAATTCATCAGTTTTCCATTAGAGTTCTGAAAAGGCTTGCTCATTCAGTTCAGTAGTATAGTCAGTTACCAGAAACCTGTACTTGTCAGAGTCTTTTCCATGAATTCCTTGAAGATAAAACCCTTTTATAGGAACATATTTGCAAAAGCATCAGAATACACCCAGAACTGTCTGTAAAAGACAGAAGACTTTAAAATGACCATGGTAAGTCAGAAAGAGAAAGACAAATACTGTATGCTAACACATATATATGAGATATGGGAACATATGTATATGTATAACTGATTCACTTTGTTATAAAGCAGAAACTAAGATACCATTGTAAAGCAATTATACTCCAATAAAGATGATTTTTAAAAAAATGACCATGGTTAAAGATTTGATGAAAGTCCACAATAATGCAATTGACAAGGAAATTAAGTTATTTCTGAGATATACATTTTAAAGTAATAACTAGAATTATGACTTCTAACATTACACCAGAACATATAAGATATTTATGAATTTCATGTAATGTCTGAAGCATTTATATTAACATATTTTCGTACAAAAAACCCAAAGAAAGTTTAGTATTAGCTTTTGTTTTGTTTTCTTTTGTTTTATTTATACAGCAGGTTCTTTTTAGTCATCAATTTTATACACATCAGTGTATACATGTCAATCCCAATCGCCCAATTCACCACACCACCCACCACTTTCTTTTCTTTTGTTTTATTTATACAGCAGGTTCTTTTTAGTCATCAATTTTATACACATCAGTGTATACATGTCAATCCCAATCGCCCAATTCACCACACCACCACCACCACCCACCACTTTCCCCCTTGGAGTCAATACGTTTGTTCTCTACATCTGTGTCTCAACTTCTGCCCTGCAAACCGGCTCATCTGTACAATTTTTCTAGATTCCACATACATGTTGATGTTAGGGAGTGTTCTAATTCCATTCTTTTACATGTAGCTGTCCAGTTTTCCCACCACCACTTACTAAAGAGACTGTATTTTCCCCATTGTATATCTTTGCCTCCTTTGTCATAGATTATTTGACCATAGGTGTGTGGGTTTATCTCTGGTCTTTCTATCTTGTTCCATCGACCTCTGTTTCTGTTTTTGTGACAGTACCATATTGTCTTGATTACTGTAGCTTTGTAGTATAGTCTGAAGTCAGGGAGTCTGATTCCTCCAGCTCTGTTTTTTTCCCTCAAGACTGCTTTGGCTATTCAGGGTCTTTTGTGTCTCCATACAAATTTTAAGATTATTTGTTCTAGTTCTCTAAAAAATGCCATTGGTAATTTGATAGGGATTGCATTTAACCTGTAAATTTCTTTGGGTAGTATAATCATTTTCACAATATTGATTCTTTCAATCCAAGAACATGGTATATCTCTCCATCTGTTGGTATCATCTTTAATTTCTTTCATCAGTGTCTTATAGTTTTCTGCATACAGGTCTTTTGTCTCCCTAGGTAGGTTTATTCCTAGGTATTTTTTTCTTTTTGTTGCAATGGTAAATGGGAGTGTTTCCTTAATTTCTCTTTCAGATTTTTCATCATTAGTGTATAGGAATGCAAGAGATTTCTGTGCATTAATCTTGTATCCTGCTACTTTACCATACCAACTTCACTGATTAGCTCTAGTAGTTTTCTGGTGGCACTTTTAGGATTCTCTATGTGTAGTATCATGTCATCTGCAAACAGTGACAGTTTTACTTCTTTTCTGATTTGTATTCCTTTTATTCCTTTTTCTTCTCTGATTGACATGGCTAGGACTTCCAAAACTATGTTGAATAATAGTGGTGAGAGTGGACATCCTTGTCTAGTTCCTGACCTTAGAGGAAATGCTATCAGTTTTTCACCACTGAGAATGATGTTTGCTGTTGGTTTCTCGTATATGACCTTTACTATGTTGAGGTAGGTTCCCACTATGCCCACTTTCTGGAGAGATTTTACCATAAATGGGTGTTGAATTTTGTCAAAAGGTTCTTCTGCATCTATTGAGATGATCATATGGTTCTTATTCTTCAATTTGTTATTATGGTGTATTACATTAATAGATTTGCATATATTGAAGAATCCTTGCTTTTCTGGGATAAATCCCACTTGATCATGGTGTATGATCCTTTTAGTGTGTTGTCGGATTCTGTTTGCTAGTATTTTGTTGAGGACTTTTGTATCTATATTCATCAGTGATATTGGTCTGTAGCTTTCTTTTTTTGTAGTATCTTTGTCTGGTTTTGGTATCAGGGTGATGGTGACCTCATAGAATGAGTTTGGGAGTGTTCTTTCCTCTGCAAGTTTTTGGAAAAGTTTGAGAAGGATGGGTGTTAGCTCTTCTCTAAATGTTTGACAGAATTCACCTGTGAAGCCATCTGGTCCTGGACTTTTGTTTGCTGGAAGAGTTTTAATCACAGTTTCAATTTCATTACTTGTGATTGGTCTGTTCATATTTTCTATTTCTTCCTGGTTCAGTCTTGGAAGGTTATACCTTTCTAAGAATTTGTCCATTTCTTCCAGGTTTTCCATTTTATTGGCATAGAGTTGTTTGTAGTAGTCTCTTAGGATACTTTGTACTTCTGTGGTGTCTGTTGTAACTTCTCCTTTTTCATTTCTAAGTTTATTGATTTGAGTACTCTCCCTCTTTTTCTTGATGAGTCTGGCTAATGGTTTATCAATTTTGTTTATCTTCTTCTGGCTAATGGTTTATCAATTTTGTTTATCTTCTCAAAGAACCAGCTTTTAGTTTTATTGTCCTTTGCTATTGTTTCTTTGTTTCTATTTCATTTATTTCTGCTCTGATCTTTATGAGTTCTTTCCTTCTGCTAACTTTGGGTTTTGTTTGTTCTTCTTTCTCTAGTTCCTTTAGGTGTAAGGTTAGATTGTTTATTTGAGATTTTTCTTGTTTCTTGAGGTAGGCTTGTATAGCCATAAACTTCCCTCTTAGAACTGCTTTTGCTGCATCCCATAGGTTTTGGATCATCGTGTTTTCGTTGTCAATTGTCTCTAGGTATTTTTTGATTTTCTCTTTGATTTCTTCAGTGATCTCTTGGTTATTTAGTAACATATTGTTTGGCCCCCATATGTTTGTGTTTTTTATGTTTTATTCCCTGTAATTCATTTCTAATCTCATAGTGTTGTGGTCAGAAAAGATGCTTGATGTGATTTCAATTTTCTTAAATTTACTGAGGCTTGATTTGTGACCCAAGATGTGATCT